>NC_090234.1:11788432-12060932 GCF_024489055.1 Chanodichthys erythropterus | reverse complement strand
GTAGCCCGGATTTTGGGATGATTTGGATTTTATGGTTGCTGGTGACATACCTACTCCTTATTGAAGGAAGAATTAGTTTGGGACCAATTGGGGCATCTCTGGGGGGGATAATCTTGGGAAGCTCATTGATATCCGTATGGGAAGGGGGAGAGCCTTGGGAAGGGGTTGCGATTTTCAAATCTGAATAATAAAACAACTAGGGGAATGGAGTATTGGAGAGAAAAGGTAAAACAAGCGTTTATGGGTGGATCAGCCTCATCAAAAACATGCGCCGGCCTGTGCATTCCTGCGTTCTCCCTAATCCAAACTGGGTAGCCGTGAGACGGTTATCTGGGGAGGCGTTGCTTTTAAAAACCTAACCTAGCCTGTGCCTTCGGACATGGGGGCTGTGAAAAACCAGAGCATTGGGTCGTCGTAATCTAGGAACTAGTTTCTTAAATTAGAGGGAAGATGAGAAGGAAAAATGTTTTCCGGGGGGAGCGGTTTTCGGTCGGGATTATCGGGCAATGTCTTTCGGGGCATGGTTCGGTTCGCCGGCCGGAAATAAATCCAGAGAGAAGATTTCGCTCACCTTGATAGATATGGGGGGGGTATGATGATGGGTGTAGGGGGTTTTATAGAAATAGTCTAGGGACATGCTGCCTCACTTGGTTCTGAACCGGGTGATCCGGGTGGGAATCGAGTGTGGGAGCGGAAAGGATGCCAAGCCAGGCTCCTGAGGGGGCCGACGCAGTCTCGCCGCCCTCCCTCGTTTCGTTTCCTTCATGAGGTTCAACACTAGCCCGGGCCAGAGAGCTGGCTGGTGGTCGGGACGGTTGGGGAGTCATAGATTAGAGGGACAATTGGAAGGGAAATTATTTCCGGGGGAGTGATGTTCGGTCGGGATTATCGGGTCATGACCCTTCGGGGGGTGGTTCGGTTCGCCGGCCGGAAGTAAATCCAGAATGAAGATTTCGCTCCTTAGGGAGAATGGGGAAGGGGAGGGTTAGATGTTGGAGAGTGGGCTAGAGATTAATGTGGTCTGTTTTCTTTTCGTTTGTGTAGTAAAAACGATGGATAGGAACGAGCTCTTCAAGATCCTCGTCAGCTAGATGCATAAAATAATTAAAATGAAACATCATTAAAGAACCTGGGGGGTAGAGGAGGAGCCAGGGCCCAGGTCCCTCCAGAGAGTGGCCAGGTGGCTGGGATCGGTGGGGGTGCCGGCAGCCCCAACGCCAACAACGGGCTGGAAGCTTTATGGCAGTGCTAGGAGGTGGTTCGAGGACAGCCTGGGTATCCTTAGGAGGCATTACAGCTCAATCCGGGAGGAGATCTGGGTTAGACTGAGTCACATGGATCTGGAGGAGGGGGATAGGGCGCTGGAGGTGACAGCTAGTCTAGATGCTGGAACACCGGCGACATACCTAAACCTAACTGTCACTGGGGATAATTGGGCTATCCCTGTACCTGCACATTACCTAAACCTAACCCTCACAGGAGTAGCCCGGATTCTAGATGATGTAGCCCGGATTCTAGATGATGGAACACCGGCGACATACCTAAACCTAACCGTCACTGGGGATAGTTGGGCTATCCCTGTACCTGCACATTACCTAAACCTAACCCTCACAGGAATAGCCCGGATTACAAATGATGGAACACTGGCGACATACCTAAACCTAACCGTCACTGGGGATAATTGGGCTATCCCTGTACCTGCACATTGCCTAAACCTAACCCTCACAGGAATAGCCCGGATTCCAAATGATGGAACACCGGCGACATACCTAAACCTAACCGTCACTGGGGATAGTTGGGCTATCCCTGTACCTGCACATTACCTAAACCTAACCCTCACAGGAGTAGCTCCGGATTCTAGATGATGTAGCCCGGATTCTAGATGATGGAACACCGGCGACATACCTAAACCTAACCGTCACGGGGGATAGTTGGGCTATCCCTGTACCTGCACATTGCCTAAACCTAACCCTCGCAGGAGTAGCCCGGATTCTAGATGCGGAATAATTTCTTATAGAAATGGTGGTCTATAACAAAATAGGGGGGTTGAGGAGGATTGAATAAGAGAGTTGGGATGGTGTAGTGGTTAAAGGATGTGGTTTGGGAACAGAGGGACCCGAGTTCGAGACCAGCGTGGAGCAAGGAATATTTTCTTGGAGGAATAGTGGTCTTTAGCAATACAGCTGGGTTGAGGAGGTTCATAGGTCTAGGAGTAGGGGGTGGAGGAAACTAGATGGTTGGTGTGGTGGTCGGTGAGGGCGGCTCGGGAGCAAGGAGTCCCGAGTTCGAGCCCGGCACCAGGACCAGTTTTGGTCTGGAGGACGATTAGCATTAGGTTGATGTTGGGAGGGAGGTTAGGTCTAGGTGCTGGTGAACGGTAAGATGGTGAGGGAAAATTGAGATTGTGATTGGTCAGGGCAACAAGCGAATGGGTGACTGAGGAGAATTTGACGATTGTTAGATACTTGTGGGAAGTGGAAATAAATCGAAGAAAGGTGGCAAAGGATTGTGGGTAAAGGGTTAATTCAGTTCACCATGGGTGTGAGAAGTGGTGCAGATGGATAGGAGGCTTGAGAAAATGGGAGATGGTTAGGAATCATTCGCCTTTACGGTTGCACGGTAAGTGTGTGATGTCTGGATAAGGTTGGGTGGTTCCTAGGGGGGATTATTGGTAGAAGCTTGGTGCTTAGGTACCCGCCAGTATGAACCTCGAGCAGTGCCCCGGAGACCTTGCGGTGTTAACGAAGGGGTACTGTAGAAGGTAAGTGTACCGGCCGCTCTGGGTCCACTTGGACAGCACGCAGAGTTGGTGGCCTGGGTGGAAAGGCCTCAAATGGATCCCAATCTTCTATCGGTGACTAGCATCAGAGGGTTATTCTAGGTTGGTTGAGGTGTTGGGGTTGGATTTGGTTAAATGGTTGTAATTTTGATTAAATGTCAGTAATTTTGGTCTTCTGGTAGCAGTATTTGGGTTGGGTAGTACTGGGATGGAGGAAGGACACACGCCGGGATTGATCACCTTGGCGGGCCGCCTCAGAGGAGGGTGTCTGGTGTTTAAAGAGCCGAAACACCCAATGATCCTGAGGTACACCACTGATGACGTGTCTTTTGGGTAGCAGAGTTAGTTCTTGGACTTGGCATAGATCTACACATACCTAAACCTACCCGTCGCTGACAACAGGCCTAAATCTACCCCTCACAGGAGTAGCCCGGATTTTGGGATGATTTGGATTTTATGGTTGCTGGTGACATACCTACTCCTTATTGAAGGAAGAATTAGTTTGGGACCAATTGGGGCATCTCTGGGGGGGATAATCTTGGGAAGCTCATTGATATCCGTATGGGAAGGGGGAGAGCCTTGGGAAGGGGTTGCGATTTTCAAATCTGAATAATAAAACAACTAGGGGAATGGAGTATTGGAGAGAAAAGGTAAAACAAGCGTTTATGGGTGGATCAGCCTCATCAAAAACATGCGCCGGCCTGTGCATTCCTGCGTTCTCCCTAATCCAAACTGGGTAGCCGTGAGACGGTTATCTGGGGGAGGCGTTGCTTTTAAAAAACCTAACCTAGCCTGTGCCTTCGGACATGGGGGCTGTGAAAAACCAGAGCATTGGGTCGTCGTAATCTAGGAACTAGTTTCTTAAATTAGAGGGAAGATGAGAAGGAAAATGTTTTCCGGGGGGAGCGGTGTTCGGTCGGGATTATCGGGCAATGTCTTTCGGGGCATGGTTCGGTTCGCCGGCCGGAAATAAATCCAGAGAGAAGATTTCGCTCACCTTGATAGATATGGGGGGTATGATGGGTGTAGGGGGGGTTTTATAGAAATAGTCTAGGGACATGCTGCCTCACTTGGTTCTGAACCGGGTGATCCGGGTGGGAATCGAGTGTGGGAGCGGAAAGGATGCCAAGCCAGGCTCCTGAGGGGGGCCGACGCAGTCTCGCCGCCCTCCCTCGTTTCGTTTCCTTCATGAGGTTCAACACTAGCCCGGGCCAGAGAGCTGGCTGGTGGTCGGGAAGGTTGGGGAGTCATAGATTAGAGGGACAATTGGAAGGGAAATTATTTCCGGGGGGAGTGATGTTCGGTCGGGATTATCGGGTCATGACCCTTCGGGGTGTGGTTCGGTTCGCCGGCCGGAAGTAAATCCAGAATGAAGATTTCGCTCCTTAGGGAGAATGGGGAAGGGGAGGGTTAGATGTTGGAGAGTGGGCTAGAGATTAATGTGGTCTGTTTTCTTTTCGTTTGTGTAGTAAAAACGATGGATAGGAACGAGCTCTTCAAGATCCTCGTCAGGGAGATGCATAAAATTATTAAAATGAATCATCATTAAAGAACCTGGGGGGGTAGAGGAGGAGCCAGGGCCCAGGTCCCTCCAGAGAGTGGCCAGGTGGCTGGGATCGGTGGGGGTGCCGGCAGCCCCAACGCCAACAACGGGCTGGAAGCTTTATGGCAGTGCTAGGAGGTGGTTCGAGGACAGCCTGGGTATCCTTAGGAGGCATTACAGCTCAATCCGGGAGGAGATCTGGGTTAGACTGAGTCACATGGATCTGGAGGAGGGGGATAGGGCGCTGGAGGTGACAGCTAGTCTAGATGCTGGAACACCGGCGACATACCTAAACCTAACTGTCACTGGGGATAATTGGGCTATCCCTGTACCTGCACATTACCTAAACCTAACCCTCACAGGAGTAGCCCGGATTCTAGATGATGTAGCCCGGATTCTAGATGATGGAACACCGGCGACATACCTAAACCTAACCGTCACTGGGGATAGTTGGGCTATCCCTGTACCTGCACATTACCTAAACCTAACCCTCACAGGAATAGCCCGGATTACAAATGATGGAACACTGGCGACATACCTAAACCTAACCGTCACTGGGGATAATTGGGCTATCCCTGTACCTGCACATTGCCTAAACCTAACCCTCACAGGAATAGCCCGGATTCCAAATGATGGAACACCGGCGACATACCTAAACCTAACCGTCACTGGGGATAGTTGGGCTATCCCTGTACCTGCACATTACCTAAACCTAACCCTCACAGGAGTAGCCCGGATTCTAGATGATGTAGCCCGGATTCTAGATGATGGAACACCGGCGACATACCTAAACCTAACCGTCACGGGGGATAGTTGGGCTATCCCTGTACCTGCACATTGCCTAAACCTAACCCTCGCAGGAGTAGCCCGGATTCTAGATGCGGAATAATTTCTTATAGAAATGGTGGTCTATAACAAAATAGGGGGGTTGAGGAGGATTGAATAAGAGAGTTGGGATGGTGTAGTGGTTAAAGGATGTGGTTTGGGAACAGAGGGACCCGAGTTCGAGACCAGCGTGGAGCAAGGAATATTTTCTTGGAGGAATAGTGGTCTTTAGCAATACAGCTGGGTTGAGGAGGTTCATAGGTCTAGGAGTAGGGGTGGAGGAAACTAGATGGTTGGTGTGGTGGTCGGTGAGGGCGGCTCGGGAGCAAGGAGTCCCGAGTTCGAGCCCGGCACCAGGACCAGTTTTGGTCTGGAGGACGATTAGCATTAGGTTGATGTTGGGAGGGAGGTTAGGTCTAGGTGCTGGTGAACGGTAAGATGGTGAGGGAAAATTGAGATTGTGATTGGTCAGGGCAACAAGCGAATGGGTGACTGAGGAGAATTTGACGATTGTTAGATACTTGTGGGAAGTGGAAATAAATCGAAGAAAGGTGGCAAAGGATTGTGGGTAAAGGGTTAATTCAGTTCACCATGGGTGTGAGAAGTGGTGCAGATGGATAGGAGGCTTGAGAAAATGGGAGATGGTTAGGAATCATTCGCCTTTACGGTTGCACGGTAAGTGTGTGATGTCTGGATAAGGTTGGGTGGTTCCTAGGGGGATTATTGGTAGAAGCTTGGTGCTTAGGTACCCGCCAGTATGAACCTCGAGCAGTGCCCCGGAGACCTTGCGGTGTTAACGAAGGGGTACTGTAGAAGGTAAGTGTACCGGCCGCTCTGGGTCCACTTGGACAGCACGCAGAGTTGGTGGCCTGGGTGGAAAGGCCTCAAATGGATCCCAATCTTCTATCGGTGACTAGCATCAGAGGGTTATTCTAGGTTGGTTGAGGTGTTGGGGTTGGATTTGGTTAAATGGTTGTAATTTTGATTAAATGTCAGTAATTTTGGTCTTCTGGTAGCAGTATTTGGGTTGGGTAGTACTGGGATGGAGGAAGGACACACGCCGGGATTGGATCACCTGGGCGGGCCGCCTCAGAGGAGGGTGTCTGGTGTATCAAGAGCCGAAACACCCAATGATCCTGAGGTACACCACTGATGACGTGTCTTTTGGGTAGCAGAGTTAGTTCTTGGACTTGGCATAGATCTACACATACCTAAACCTACCCGTCGCTGACAACAGGCCTAAATCTACCCCTCACAGGAGTAGCCCGGATTTTGGGATGATTTGGATTTTATGGTTGCTGGTGACATACCTACTCCTTATTGAAGGAAGAATTAGTTTGGGACCAATTGGGGCATCTCTGGGGGATAATCTTGGGAAGCTCATTGATATCCGTATGGGAAGGGGGAGAGCCTTGGGAAGGGGTTGCGATTTTCAAATCTGAATAATAAAACAACTAGGGGAATGGAGTATTGGAGAGAAAAGGTAAAACAAGCGTTTATGGGTGGATCAGCCTCATCAAAAACATGCGCCGGCCTGTGCATTCCTGCGTTCTCCCTAATCCAAACTGGGTAGCCGTGAGACGGTTATCTGGGGGAGGCGTTGCTTTTAAAAAACCTAACCAAGCCAGTGCCTTCGGACATGGGGGGGGTGTGAAAAACCAGAGCATTGGGTCGTCGTAATCTAGGAACTAGTTTCTTAAATTAGAGGGAAGATGAGAAGGAAAATGTTTTCCGGGGGGAGCGGTGTTCGGTCGGGATTATCGGGCAATGTCTTTCGGGGCATGGTTCGGTTCGCCGGCCGGAAATAAATCCAGAGAGAAGATTTCGCTCACCTTGATAGATATGGGGGGTATGATGGGTGTAGGGGGGTTTTATAGAAATAGTCTAGGGACATGCTGCCTCACTTGGTTCTGAACCGGGTGATCCGGGTGGGAATCGAGTGTGGGAGCGGAAAGGATGCCAAGCCAGGCTCCTGAGGGGGCCGACGCAGTCTCGCCGCCCTCCCTCGTTTCGTTTCCTTCATGAGGTTCAACACTAGCCCGGGCCAGAGAGCTGGCTGGTGGTCGGGAAGGTTGGGGAGTCATAGATTAGAGGGACAATTGGAAGGGAAATTATTTCCGGGGGAGTGATGTTCGGTCGGGATTATCGGGTCATGACCCTTCGGGGTGTGGTTCGGTTCGCCGGCCGGAAGTAAATCCAGAATGAAGATTTCGCTCCTTAGGGAGAATGGGGAAGGGGAGGGTTAGATGTTGGAGAGTGGGCTAGAGATTAATGTGGTCTGTTTTCTTTTCGTTTGTGTAGTAAAAACGATGGATAGGAACGAGCTCTTCAAGATCCTCGTCAGGGAGATGCATAAAATTATTAAAATGAATCATCATTAAAGAACCTGGGGGGGTATAGGAGGAGCCAGGGCCCAGGTCCCTCCAGAGAGTGGCCAGGTGGCTGGGATCGGTGGGGGTGCCGGCAGCCCCAACGCCAACAACGGGCTGGAAGCTTTATGGCAGTGCTAGGAGGTGGTTCGAGGACAGCCTGGGTATCCTTAGGAGGCATTACAGCTCAATCCGGGAGGAGATCTGGGTTAGACTGAGTCACATGGATCTGGAGGAGGGGGATAGGGCGCTGGAGGTGACAGCTAGTCTAGATGCTGGAACACCGGCGACATACCTAAACCTAACTGTCACTGGGGATAATTGGGCTATCCCTGTACCTGCACATTACCTAAACCTAACCCTCACAGGAGTAGCCCGGATTCTAGATGATGTAGCCCGGATTCTAGATGATGGAACACCGGCGACATACCTAAACCTAACCGTCACTGGGGATAGTTGGGCTATCCCTGTACCTGCACATTACCTAAACCTAACCCTCACAGGAATAGCCCGGATTACAAATGATGGAACACTGGCGACATACCTAAACCTAACCGTCACTGGGGATAATTGGGCTATCCCTGTACCTGCACATTGCCTAAACCTAACCCTCACAGGAATAGCCCGGATTCCAAATGATGGAACACCGGCGACATACCTAAACCTAACCGTCACTGGGGATAGTTGGGCTATCCCTGTACCTGCACATTACCTAAACCTAACCCTCACAGGAGTAGCCCGGATTCTAGATGATGTAGCCCGGATTCTAGATGATGGAACACCGGCGACATACCTAAACCTAACCGTCACGGGGGATAGTTGGGCTATCCCTGTACCTGCACATTGCCTAAACCTAACCCTCGCAGGAGTAGCCCGGATTCTAGATGCGGAATAATTTCTTATAGAAATGGTGGTCTATAACAAAATAGGGGGGTTGAGGAGGATTGAATAAGAGAGTTGGGATGGTGTAGTGGTTAAAGGATGTGGTTTGGGAACAGAGGGACCCGAGTTCGAGACCAGCGTGGAGCAAGGAATATTTTCTTGGAGGAATAGTGGTCTTTAGCAATACAGCTGGGTTGAGGAGGTTCATAGGTCTAGGAGTAGGGGGTGGAGGAAACTAGATGGTTGGTGTGGTGGTCGGTGAGGGCGGCTCGGGAGCAAGGAGTCCCGAGTTCGAGCTCCGGCACCAGGACCAGTTTTGGTCTGGAGGACGATTAGCATTAGGTTGATGTTGGGAGGGAGGTTAGGTCTAGGTGCTGGTGAACGGTAAGATGGTGAGGGAAAATTGAGATTGTGATTGGTCAGGGCAACAAGCGAATGGGTGACTGAGGAGAATTTGACGATTGTTAGATACTTGTGGGAAGTGGAAATAAATCGAAGAAAGGTGGCAAAGGATTGTGGGTAAAGGGTTAATTCAGTTCACCATGGGTGTGAGAAGTGGTGCAGATGGATAGGAGGCTTGAGAAAATGGGAGATGGTTAGGAATCATTCGCCTTTACGGTTGCACGGTAAGTGTGTGATGTCTGGATAAGGTTGGGTGGTTCCTAGGGGGGATTATTGGTAGAAGCTTGGTGCTTAGGTACCCGCCAGTATGAACCTCGAGCAGTGCCCCGGAGACCTTGCGGTGTTAACGAAGGGGTACTGTAGAAGGTAAGTGTACCGGCCGCTCTGGGTCCACTTGGACAGCACGCAGAGTTGGTGGCCTGGGTGGAAAGGCCTCAAATGGATCCCAATCTTCTATCGGTGACTAGCATCAGAGGGTTATTCTAGGTTGGTTGAGGTGTTGGGGTTGGATTTGGTTAAATGGTTGTAATTTTGATTAAATGTCAGTAATTTTGGTCTTCTGGTAGCAGTATTTGGGTTGGGTAGTACTGGGATGGAGGAAGGACACACGCCGGGATTGATCACCTTGGCGGGCCGCCTCAGAGGAGGGTGTCTGGTGTTTAAAGAGCCGAAACACCCAATGATCCTGAGGTACACCACTGATGACGTGTCTTTTGGGTAGCAGAGTTAGTTCTTGGACTTGGCATAGATCTACACATACCTAAACCTACCCGTCGCTGACAACAGGCCTAAATCTACCCCTCACAGGAGTAGCCCGGATTTTGGGATGATTTGGATTTTATGGTTGCTGGTGACATACCTACTCCTTATTGAAGGAAGAATTAGTTTGGGACCAATTGGGGCATCTCTGGGGGGATAATCTTGGGAAGCTCATTTGATATCCGTATGGGAAGGGGGAGAGCCTTGGGAAGGGGTTGCGATTTTCAAATCTGAATAATAAAACAACTAGGGGAATGGAGTATTGGAGAGAAAAGGTAAAACAAGCGTTTATGGGTGGATCAGCCTCATCAAAAACATGCGCCGGCCTGTGCATTCCTGCGTTCTCCCTAATCCAAACTGGGTAGCCGTGAGACGGTTATCTGGGGGAGGCGTTGCTTTTAAAAAACCTAACCTAGCCTGTGCCTTCGGACATGGGGGCCCTGTGAAAAACCAGAGCATTGGGTCGTCGTAATCTAGGAACTAGTTTCTTAAATTAGAGGGAAGATGAGAAGGAAAATGTTTTCCGGGGGGAGCGGTGTTCGGTCGGGATTATCGGGCAATGTCTTTCGGGGCATGGTTCGGTTCGCCGGCCGGAAATAAATCCAGAGAGAAGATTTCGCTCACCTTGATAGATATGGGGGGTATGATGGGTGTAGGGGGGGTTTTATAGAAATAGTCTAGGGACATGCTGCCTCACTTGGTTCTGAACCGGGTGATCCGGGTGGGAATCGAGTGTGGGAGCGGAAAGGATGCCAAGCCAGGCTCCTGAGGGGGGCCGACGCAGTCTCGCCGCCCTCCCTCGTTTCGTTTCCTTCATGAGGTTCAACACTAGCCCGGGCCAGAGAGCTGGCTGGTGGTCGGGAAGGTTGGGGAGTCATAGATTAGAGGGACAATTGGAAGGGAAATTATTTCCGGGGGGAGTGATGTTCGGTCGGGATTATCGGGTCATGACCCTTCGGGGTGTGGTTCGGTTCGCCGGCCGGAAGTAAATCCAGAATGAAGATTTCGCTCCTTAGGGAGAATGGGGAAGGGGAGGGTTAGATGTTGGAGAGTGGGCTAGAGATTAATGTGGTCTGTTTTCTTTTCGTTTGTGTAGTAAAAACGATGGATAGGAACGAGCTCTTCAAGATCCTCGTCAGGGAGATGCATAAAATTATTAAAAGGAATCATCATTTAAAGAACCTGGGGGGGGTAGAGGAGGAGCCAGGGCCCAGGTCCCTCCAGAGAGTGGCCAGGTGGCTGGGATCGGTGGTGGTGCCGGCAGCCCCAACGCCAACAACGGGCTGGAAGCTTTATGGCAGTGCTAGGAGGTGGTTCGAGGACAGCCTGGGTATCCTTAGGAGGCATTACAGCTCAATCCGGGAGGAGATCTGGGTTAGACTGAGTCACATGGATCTGGAGGAGGGGGATAGGGCGCTGGAGGTGACAGCTAGTCTAGATGCTGGAACACCGGCGACATACCTAAACCTAACCGTCACTGGGGATAATTGGGCTATCCCTGTACCTGCACATTACCTAAACCTAACCCTCATAGGAGTAGCCCGGATTCTAGATGATGTAGCCCGGATTCTAGATGATGGAACACCGGCGACATACCTAAACCTAACCGTCACTGGGGATAGTTGGGCTATCCCTGTACCTGCACATTACCTAAACCTAACCCTCACAGGAATAGCCCGGATTACAAATGATGGAACACTGGCGACATACCTAAACCTAACCGTCACTGGGGATAATTGGGCTATCCCTGTACCTGCACATTGCCTAAACCTAACCCTCACAGGAATAGCCCGGATTCCAAATGATGGAACATCGGCGACATACCTAAACCTAACCGTCACTGGGGATAGTTGGGCTATCCCTGTACCTGCACATTACCTAAACCTAACCCTCACAGGAGTAGCCCGGATTCTAGATGATGTAGCCCGGATTCTAGATGATGGAACATCGGCGACATACCTAAACCTAACCGTCACGGGGGACAGTTGGGCTATCCCTGTACCTGCACATTGCCTAAACCTAACCCTCGCAGGAATAGCCCGGATTCTAGATGAGGGATGGATTTGTTGGGAGTTATCCAAACCTGGCCCTGACAATTGGGAGGCTGTGGGTTAGTGTAGTGGTTAAGGAAATAGTTCGGGAACAGGGGGACCCCAGTTCGAGACCAGCGTGGAGCTAGGAATACTTTCCTGTAGAAATGGTGGTTTATAACAATATAGGTGGGTTGAGGAGGATGGCATAAGAGAGTCAGGATGGTGTAGTGGTTAAAGTAAGGACTTGGGAAGCAGAGGGACCCGAGTTCGAGACCAGCGTGGAGCGAGGAATGTTTTCTTGGGAACGGTGGTCTATAGCAATACAGCTGGGTTGAGGAGGTTCATAGGTCTTGGAGTAGGGGGTGGAGGGAACTCGATGGTTGGTGTGGTGGTTGGTGAGGGCGGCTCGGGAGCAAGGAGTCCCGAGTTCGAGCCCGGCACCAGGACCAGTTTTGGTCTGGAGGACGATCAGCATTAGGTTGATGTTGGGAGGGAGGTTAGGTTAAGGTGCTGGTGAACGGTAAGATGGTGAGGGAAAATTGAGATTGTGATTGGTTAGGGCAACAAGCGAATGGGTGACTGAGGAGAATTCGACGAGTGTCAGATACTTGTGGGAAGTGGAAATAAATCGAAGAAAGGTTGCAAAGGATTGTGGGTAAAGGGTTAATTCAGTTCACCATGGGTGTGAGAAGTGGTGCAGATGGATAGGAGGCTTGAGAAAATGGGAGATGGTTAGGAATCATTCGCCTTTACGGTTGCACGGTAAGTGTGTGATGTCTGGATAAGGTTGGGTGGTTCCTAGGGGGATTATTGGTAGAAGCTTGGTGCTTAGGTACCCGCCAGTATGAACCTCGAGCAGTGCCCCGGAGACCTTGCGGTGTTAACGAAGGGGTACTGTAGAAGGTAAGTGTACCGGCCGCTCTGGGTCCACTTGGACAGCACGCAGAGTTGGTGGCCTGGGTGGAAAGGCCTCAAATGGATCCCAATCTTCTATCGGTGACTAGCATCAGAGGGTTATTCTAGGTTGGTTGAGGTGTTGGGGTTGGATTTGGCTAAATGGTTGTAATTTTGATTAAAGGTCAGTAAATTCAGTCTTCTGGTAGCAGTATTTGGGTTGGGTAGTACTGGGATGGAGGAAGGACACACGCCGGGATTGATCACCTTGGCGGGCCGCCTCAGAGGAGGGTGTCTGGTGTTTAAAGAGCCGAAACACCCAATGATCCTGAGGTACACCACTGATGACGTGTCTTTTGGGTAGCAGAGTTTGGTGTTTAAAGAGCCGAAACACCCAATGATCCTGAGGTACACCACTGATGACGTGTCTTTTGGGTAGCAGAGTTAGTTCTTGGACTTGGCATAGATCTACACATACCTAAACCTACCCGTCGCTGACAACAGGCCTAAATCTACCCCTCACAGGAGTAGCCCGGATTTTGGGATGATTTGGATTTTATGGTTGCTGGTGACATACCTACTCCTTATTGAAGGAAGAATTAGTTTGGGACCAATTGGGACATCTCTGGGGGGATAATCTTGGGAAGCTCATTTGATATCCGTATGGGAAGGGGGAGAGCCTTGGGAAGGGGTTGCGATTTTCAAATCTGAATAATAAAACAACTAGGGGAATGGAGTATTGGAGAGAAAAGGTAAAACAAGCGTTTATGGGTGGATCAGCCTCATCAAAAACATGCGCCGGCCTGTGCATTCCTGCGTTCTCCCTAATCCAAACTGGGTAGCCGTGAGACGGTTATCTGGGGAGGCGTTGCTTTTAAAAAACCTAACCTAGCCTGTGCCTTCGGACATGGGGGCTGTGAAAAACCAGAGCATTGGGTCGTCGTAATCTAGGAATTAGTTTCTTAAATTAGAGGGAAGCTGAGAAGGAAAATGTTTTCCGGGGGGAGCGGTGTTCGGTCGGGATTATCGGGCAATGTCTTTCGGGGCATGGTTCGGTTCGCCGGCCGGAAATAAATCCAGAGAGAAGATTTCGCTCACCTTGTTATATATGGGGGGTATGATGGGTGTAGGGGGGTTTTATAGAAATAGTCTAGGGACATGCTGCCTCACTTGGTTCTGAACCGGGTGATCCGGGTGGGAATCGAGTGTGGGAGCGGAAAGGATGCCAAGCCAGGCTCCTGAGGGGGCCGACGCAGTCTCGCCGCCCTCCCTCGTTTCGTTTCCTTCATGAGGTTCAACACTAGCCCGGGCCAGAGAGCTGGCTGGTGGTCGGGAAGGTTGGGGAGTCATAGATTAGAGGGACAATTGGAAGGGAAATTATTTCCGGGGGGAGTGATGTTCGGTCGGGATTATCGGGTCATGACCCTTCGGGGTGTGGTTCGGTTCGCCGGCCGGAAGTAAATCCAGAATGAAGATTTCGCTCCTTAGGGAGAATGGGGAAGGGGAGGGTTAGATGTTGGAGAGTGGGCTAGAGATTAATGTGGTCTGTTTTCTTTTCGTTTGTGTAGTAAAAACGATGGATAGGAACGAGCTCTTCAAGATCCTCGTCAGGGAGATGCATAAAATTATTAAAAGGAATCATCATTTAAAGAACCTGGGGGGGGTAGAGGAGGAGCCAGGGCCCAGGTCCCTCCAGAGAGTGGCCAGGTGGCTGGGATCGGTGGTGGTGCCGGCAGCCCCAACGCCAACAACGGGCTGGAAGCTTTATGGCAGTGCTAGGAGGTGGTTCGAGGACAGCCTGGGTATCCTTAGGAGGCATTACAGCTCAATCCGGGAGGAGATCTGGGTTAGACTGAGACACATGGATCTGGAGGAGGGGGATAGGGCGCTGGAGGTGACAGCTAGTCTAGATGCTGGAACACCGGCGACATACCTAAACCTAACCGTTACTGGGGATAATTGGGCTATCCCTGTACCTGCACATTACCTAAACCTAACCCTCACAGGAGTAGCCCGGATTCTAGATGATGTAGCCCGGATTCTAGATGATGGAACACCGGCGACATACCTAAACCTAACCGTCACTGGGGACAATTGGGCTATCCTTGTACCTGCACATGACCTAAACCTAACCCTCACAGGAATAGCCCGGATTCTAGATGCTGGAACATCGGCGACATACCTAAACCTAACCGTCACTGGGGACAATTGGGCTATCCTTGTACCTGCACATGACCTAAACCTAACCCTCACAGGAATAGCCCGGATTCTAGATACTGGAACATCGGCGACATACCTAAACCTAACCGTCACTGGGGACAATGGGGCTATCCCTGTACCTGCACATTACCTAAACCTAACCCTCACAGGAATAGCCCGGATTCTAGATACTGGAACATCGGCGACATACCTAAACCTAACCGTCACTGGGGACAATGGGGCTATCCCTGTACCTGCACAGTACCTAAACCTAACCCTCACAGGAATAGCCCGGATTCTAGATGAGGGATGGATTTGTTGGGAGTTATCCAAACCTGGCCCTGACAATTGGGAGGCTGTGGGTTAGTGTAGTGGTTAAGGAAATAGTTCGGGAACAGAGGGACCCGAGTTCGAGACCAGCGTGGAGCAAGGAATATTTTCTGGTAGAAATGGTGGTGTATAACAGTATAGGTGGGTTGAGGAGGATTGAATAAGAGAGTGGGGATGGTGTAGTGGTTAAAGGAATGGGTTGGGAAGCAGAGGGACCTGAGGTCGAGACCAGTGTGGAGCTAGGAATATTTTCTTGCAGGAATAGTGGTCTATAGCAATATAGCTGGGTTGAGTAGGTTCATAGGTCTAGGAGTAGGGGGTGGAGGGAACTAGCTGGTTGGTATGGTGGTCGGTGAGGGCGGCTCGGGAGCGAGGAGTCCCGAGTTCGAGCCCGGCACCAGGACCAGTTTTGGTCTGGAGGACGATCAGCATTAGGTTGATGTTGGGAGGGAGGTTAGTTTAAGGTGCTGGTGAACGGTAAGATGGTGAGGGAAAATAGAGATTGTGATTGGTCAAGGCAACAAGCGAATGGGTGACTGAGGAGAATTCGACGAGTGTCAGATACTTGTGGGAAGTGGAAATAAATCGAAGAAAGGTTGCAAAGGATTGTGGGTAAAGAGTTAATTCAGTTCACCATGGGGGTGAGAAGTGGTGCAGATGGATAGGAGGCTTGAGAAAATGGGAGATGGTTAGGAATCATTCGCCTTTACGGTTGCACGGTAAGTGTGTGATGTCTGGATAAGGTTGGGTGGTTCCTAGGGGGATTATTGGTAGAAGCTTGGTGCTTAGGTACCCGCCAGTATGAACCTCGAGCAGTGCCCCGGAGACCTTGCGGTGTTAACGAAGGGGTACTGTAGAAGGTAAGTGTACCGGCCGCTCTGGGTCCACTTGGACAGCACGCAGAGTTGGTGGCCTGGGTGGAAAGGCCTCAAATGGATCCCAATCTTCTATCGGTGACTAGCATCAGAGGGTTATTCTAGGTTGGTTGAGGTGTTGGGGTTGGATTTGGCTAAATGGTTGTAATTTTGGTTAAAGGGTAGTAAATTCAGTCTTCTGGTAGCAGTATTTGGGTTGGATAGTACTGGGATGGAGGAAGGACACACGCCGGGATTGATCACCTTGGCGGGCCGCCTCAGAGGAGGGTGTCTGGTGTTTAAAGAGCCGAAACACCCAATGATCCTGAGGTACACCACTGATGACGTGTCTTTTGGGTAGCAGAGTTTGGTGTTTAAAGAGCCGAAACACCCAATGATCCTGAGGTACACCACTGATGACGTGTCTTTTGGGTAGCAGAGTTAGTTCTTGGACTTGGCATAGATCTACACATACCTAAACCTACCCGTCGCTGACAACAGGCCTAAATCTACCCCTCACAGGAGTAGCCCGGATTTTGGGATTTTATGGTTGCTGGTGACATACCTACTCCTTATTGAAGGAAGAATTAGTTTGGGACCAATTGGGACATCTCTGGGGGGATAATCTTGGGAAGCTCATTTGATATCCGTATGGGAAGGGGGAGAGCCTTGGGAAGGGGTTGCGATTTTCAAATCTGAATAATAAAACAACTAGGGGAATGGAGTATTGGAGAGAAAAGGTAAAACAAGCGTTTATGGGTGGATCAGCCTCATCAAAAACATGCGCCGGCCTGTGCATTCCTGCGTTCTCCCTAATCCAAACTGGGTAGCCGTGAGACGGTTATCTGGGGGGAGGCGTTGCTTTTAAAAAACCTAACCTAGCCTGTGCCTTCGGACATGGGGGCTGTGAAAAACCAGAGCATTGGGTCGTCGTAATCTAGGAATTAGTTTCTTAAATTAGAGGGAAGATGAGAAGGAAAATGTTTTCCGGGGGAGCGGTGTTCGGTCGGGATTATCGGGCAATGTCTTTCGGGGCATGGTTCGGTTCGCCGGCCGGAAATAAATCCAGAGAGAAGATTTCGCTCACCTTGATAGATATGGGGGGTATGATGGGTGTAGGGGGGGTTTTATAGAAATAGTCTAGGGACATGCTGCCTCACTTGGTTCTGAACCGGGTGATCCGGGTGGGAATCGAGTGTGGGAGCGGAAAGGATGCCAAGCCAGGCTCCTGAGGGGGGCCGACGCAGTCTCGCCGCCCTCCCTCGTTTCGTTTCCTTCATGAGGTTCAACACTAGCCCGGGCCAGAGAGCTGGCTGGTGGTCGGGAAGGTTGGGGAGTCATAGATTAGAGGGACAATTGGAAGGGAAATTATTTCCGGGGGGAGTGATGTTCGGTCGGGATTATCGGGTCATGACCCTTCGGGGTGTGGTTCGGTTCGCCGGCCGGAAGTAAATCCAGAATGAAGATTTCGCTCCTTAGGGAGAATGGGGAAGGGGAGGGTTAGATGTTGGAGAGTGGGCTAGAGATTAATGTGGTCTGTTTTCTTTTCGTTTGTGTAGTAAAAACGATGGATAGGAACGAGCTCTTCAAGATCCTCGTCAGGGAGATGCATAAAATTATTAAAAGGAATCATCATTTAAAGAACCTGGGGGGGGTAGAGGAGGAGCCAGGGCCCAGGTCCCTCCAGAGAGTGGCCAGGTGGCTGGGATCGGTGGTGGTGCCGGCAGCCCCAACGCCAACAACGGGCTGGAAGCTTTATGGCAGTGCTAGGAGGTGGTTCGAGGACAGCCTGGGTATCCTTAGGAGGCATTACAGCTCAATCCGGGAGGAGATCTGGGTTAGACTGAGACACATGGATCTGGAGGAGGGGGATAGGGCGCTGGAGGTGACAGCTAGTCTAGATGCTGGAACACCGGCGACATACCTAAACCTAACCGTCACTGGGGATAATTGGGCTATCCCTGTACCTGCACATTACCTAAACCTAACCCTCACAGGAGTAGCCCGGATTCTAGATGATGTAGCCCGGATTCTAGATGATGGAACACCGGCGACATACCTAAACCTAACCGTCACTGGGGACAATTGGGCTATCCTTGTACCTGCACATGACCTAAACCTAACCCTCACAGGAATAGCCCGGATTCTAGATGCTGGAACATCGGCGACATACCTAAACCTAACCGTCACTGGGGACAATTGGGCTATCCTTGTACCTGCACATGACCTAAACCTAACCCTCACAGGAATAGCCCGGATTCTAGATACTGGAACATCGGCGACATACCTAAACCTAACCGTCACTGGGGACAATGGGGCTATCCCTGTACCTGCACATTACCTAAACCTAACCCTCACAGGAATAGCCCGGATTCTAGATGATGTAGCCCGGATTCTAGATGATGGAACATCGGCGACATACCTAAACCTAACCGTCACTGGGGACAATGGGGCTATCCCTGTACCTGCACAGTACCTAAACCTAACCCTCACAGGAATAGCCCGGATTCTAGATGAGGGATGGATTTGTTGGGAGTTATCCAAACCTGGCCCTGACAATTGGGAGGCTGTGGGTTAGTGTAGTGGTTAAGGAAATAGTTCGGGAACAGAGGGACCCGAGTTCGAGACCAGCGTGGAGCAAGGAATATTTTCTGGTAGAAATGGTGGTGTATAACAGTATAGGTGGGTTGAGGAGGATTGAATAAGAGAGTGGGGATGGTGTAGTGGTTAAAGGAATGGGTTGGGAAGCAGAGGGACCTGAGGTCGAGACCAGTGTGGAGCTAGGAATATTTTCTTGCAGGAATAGTGGTCTATAGCAATATAGCTGGGTTGAGTAGGTTCATAGGTCTAGGAGTAGGGGGTGGAGGGAACTAGCTGGTTGGTATGGTGGTCGGTGAGGGCGGCTCGGGAGCGAGGAGTCCCGAGTTCGAGCCCGGCACCAGGACCAGTTTTGGTCTGGAGGACGATCAGCATTAGGTTGATGTTGGGAGGGAGGTTAGTTTAAGGTGCTGGTGAACGGTAAGATGGTGAGGGAAAATAGAGATTGTGATTGGTCAAGGCAACAAGCGAATGGGTGACTGAGGAGAATTCGACGAGTGTCAGATACTTGTGGGAAGTGGAAATAAATCGAAGAAAGGTTGCAAAGGATTGTGGGTAAAGAGTTAATTCAGTTCACCATGGGGGTGAGAAGTGGTGCAGATGGATAGGAGGCTTGAGAAAATGGGAGATGGTTAGGAATCATTCGCCTTTACGGTTGCACGGTAAGTGTGTGATGTCTGGATAAGGTTGGGTGGTTCCTAGGGGGATTATTGGTAGAAGCTTGGTGCTTAGGTACCCGCCAGTATGAACCTCGAGCAGTGCCCCGGAGACCTTGCGGTGTTAACGAAGGGGTACTGTAGAAGGTAAGTGTACCGGCCGCTCTGGGTCCACTTGGACAGCACGCAGAGTTGGTGGCCTGGGTGGAAAGGCCTCAAATGGATCCCAATCTTCTATCGGTGACTAGCATCAGAGGGTTATTCTAGGTTGGTTGAGGTGTTGGGGTTGGATTTGGCTAAATGGTTGTAATTTTGGTTAAAGGGTAGTAAATTCAGTCTTCTGGTAGCAGTATTTGGGTTGGATAGTACTGGGATGGAGGAAGGACACACGCCGGGATTGATCACCTTGGCGGGCCGCCTCAGAGGAGGGTGTCTGGTGTTTAAAGAGCCGAAACACCCAATGATCCTGAGGTACACCACTGATGACGTGTCTTTTGGGTAGCAGAGTTTGGTGTTTAAAGAGCCGAAACACCCAATGATCCTGAGGTACACCACTGATGACGTGTCTTTTGGGTAGCAGAGTTAGTTCTTGGACTTGGCATAGATCTACACATACCTAAACCTACCCGTCGCTGACAACAGGCCTAAATCTACCCCTCACAGGAGTAGCCCGGATTTTGGGATTTTATGGTTGCTGGTGACATACCTACTCCTTATTGAAGGAAGAATTAGTTTGGGACCAATTGGGACATCTCTGGGGGGATAATCTTGGGAAGCTCATTTGATATCCGTATGGGAAGGGGGAGAGCCTTGGGAAGGGGTTGCGATTTTCAAATCTGAATAATAAAACAACTAGGGGAATGGAGTATTGGAGAGAAAAGGTAAAACAAGCGTTTATGGGTGGATCAGCCTCATCAAAAACATGCGCCGGCCTGTGCATTCCTGCGTTCTCCCTAATCCAAACTGGGTAGCCGTGAGACGGTTATCTGGGGAGGCGTTGCTTTTAAAAAACCTAACCTAGCCTGTGCCTTCGGACATGGGGGCTGTGAAAAACCAGAGCATTGGGTCGTCGTAATCTAGGAATTAGTTTCTTAAATTAGAGGGAAGATGAGAAGGAAAATGTTTTCCGGGGGGAGCGGTGTTCGGTCGGGATTATCGGGCAATGTCTTTCGGGGCATGGTTCGGTTCGCCGGCCGGAAATAAATCCAGAGAGAAGATTTCGCTCACCTTGATAGATATGGGGGGTATGATGGGTGTAGGGGGGGTTTTATAGAAATAGTCTAGGGACATGCTGCCTCACTTGGTTCTGAACCGGGTGATCCGGGTGGGAATCGAGTGTGGGAGCGGAAAGGATGCCAAGCCAGGCTCCTGAGGGGGGCCGACGCAGTCTCGCCGCCCTCCCTCGTTTCGTTTCCTTCATGAGGTTCAACACTAGCCCGGGCCAGAGAGCTGGCTGGTGGTCGGGAAGGTTGGGGAGTCATAGATTAGAGGGACAATTGGAAGGGAAATTATTTCCGGGGGGAGTGATGTTCGGTCGGGATTATCGGGTCATGACCCTTCGGGGTGTGGTTCGGTTCGCCGGCCGGAAGTAAATCCAGAATGAAGATTTCGCTCCTTAGGGAGAATGGGGAAGGGGAGGGTTAGATGTTGGAGAGTGGGCTAGAGATTAATGTGGTCTGTTTTCTTTTCGTTTGTGTAGTAAAAACGATGGATAGGAACGAGCTCTTCAAGATCCTCGTCAGGGAGATGCATAAAATTATTAAAAGGAATCATCATTTAAAGAACCTGGGGGGGTAGAGGAGGAGCCAGGGCCCAGGTCCCTCCAGAGAGTGGCCAGGTGGCTGGGATCGGTGGTGGTGCCGGCAGCCCCAACGCCAACAACGGGCTGGAAGCTTTATGGCAGTGCTAGGAGGTGGTTCGAGGACAGCCTGGGTATCCTTAGGAGGCATTACAGCTCAATCCGGGAGGAGATCTGGGTTAGACTGAGACACATGGATCTGGAGGAGGGGGATAGGGCGCTGGAGGTGACAGCTAGTCTAGATGCTGGAACATCGGCAACATACCTAAACCTAACCGTCACGGGGGACAATGGGGCTATCCCTGTACCTGCACATTACCTAAACCTAACCCTCACAGGAATAGCCCGGACTCTAGATGCAGGAACACCGGCGACATACCTAAACCTAACCGTGACTGGGGATAATTGGGCTATCCCTGTACCTGCACATTACCTAAACCTAACCCTCACAGGAGTAGCCCGGATTCTAGATGATGTAGCCCGGATTCTAGATGATGGAACACCGGCGACATACCTAAACCTAACCGTCACTGGGGACAATTGGGCTATCCTTGTACCTGCACATGACCTAAACCTAACCCTCACAGGAATAGCCCGGATTCTAGATGCTGGAACATCGGCGACATACCTAAACCTAACCGTCACTGGGGACAATTGGGCTATCCTTGTACCTGCACATGACCTAAACCTAACCCTCACAGGAATAGCCCGGATTCTAGATACTGGAACATCGGCGACATACCTAAACCTAACCGTCACTGGGGACAATGGGGCTATCCCTGTACCTGCACATTACCTAAACCTAACCCTCACAGGAATAGCCCGGATTCTAGATACTGGAACATCGGCGACATACCTAAACCTAACCGTCACTGGGGACAATGGGGCTATCCCTGTACCTGCACAGTACCTAAACCTAACCCTCACAGGAATAGCCCGGATTCTAGATGAGGGATGGATTTGTTGGGAGTTATCCAAACCTGGCCCTGACAATTGGGAGGCTGTGGGTTAGTGTAGTGGTTAAGGAAATAGTTCGGGAACAGAGGGACCCGAGTTCGAGACCAGCGTGGAGCAAGGAATATTTTCTGGTAGAAATGGTGGTGTATAACAGTATAGGTGGGTTGAGGAGGATTGAATAAGAGAGTGGGGATGGTGTAGTGGTTAAAGTAAGGACTTGGGAAGCAGAGGGACCCGAGTTCGAGACCAGCGTGGAGCGAGGAATGTTTTCTTGCAGGAATAGTGGTCTATAGCAATATAGCTGGGTTGAGTAGGTTCATAGGTCTAGGAGTAGGGGGTGGAGGGAACTAGCTGGTTGGTATGGTGGTCGGTGAGGGCGGCTCGGGAGCGAGGAGTCCCGAGTTCGAGCCCGGCACCAGGACCAGTTTTGGTCTGGAGGACGATCAGCATTAGGTTGATGTTGGGAGGGAGGTTAGTTTAAGGTGCTGGTGAACGGTAAGATGGTGAGGGAAAATAGAGATTGTGATTGGTCAAGGCAACAAGCGAATGGGTGACTGAGGAGAATTCGACGAGTGTCAGATACTTGTGGGAAGTGGAAATAAATCGAAGAAAGGTTGCAAAGGATTGTGGGTAAAGAGTTAATTCAGTTCACCATGGGGGTGAGAAGTGGTGCAGATGGATAGGAGGCTTGAGAAAATGGGAGATGGTTAGGAATCATTCGCCTTTACGGTTGCACGGTAAGTGTGTGATGTCTGGATAAGGTTGGGTGGTTCCTAGGGGGATTATTGGTAGAAGCTTGGTGCTTAGGTACCCGCCAGTATGAACCTCGAGCAGTGCCCCGGAGACCTTGCGGTGTTAACGAAGGGGTACTGTAGAAGGTAAGTGTACCGGCCGCTCTGGGTCCACTTGGACAGCACGCAGAGTTGGTGGCCTGGGTGGAAAGGCCTCAAATGGATCCCAATCTTCTATCGGTGACTAGCATCAGAGGGTTATTCTAGGTTGGTTGAGGTGTTGGGGTTGGATTTGGCTAAATGGTTGTAATTTTGGTTAAAGGGTAGTAAATTCAGTCTTCTGGTAGCAGTATTTGGGTTGGATAGTACTGGGATGGAGGAAGGACACACGCCGGGATTGATCACCTTGGCGGGCCGCCTCAGAGGAGGGTGTCTGGTGTTTAAAGAGCCGAAACACCCAATGATCCTGAGGTACACCACTGATGACGTGTCTTTTGGGTAGCAGAGTTTGGTGTTTAAAGAGCCGAAACACCCAATGATCCTGAGGTACACCACTGATGACGTGTCTTTTGGGTAGCAGAGTTAGTTCTTGGACTTGGCATAGATCTACACATACCTAAACCTACCCGTCGCTGACAACAGGCCTAAATCTACCCCTCACAGGAGTAGCCCGGATTTTGGGATTTTATGGTTGCTGGTGACATACCTACTCCTTATTGAAGGAAGAATTAGTTTGGGACCAATTGGGACATCTCTGGGGGGGATAATCTTGGGAAGCTCATTTGATATCCGTATGGGAAGGGGGAGAGCCTTGGGAAGGGGTTGCGATTTTCAAATCTGAATAATAAAACAACTAGGGGAATGGAGTATTGGAGAGAAAAGGTAAAACAAGCGTTTATGGGTGGATCAGCCTCATCAAAAACATGCGCCGGCCTGTGCATTCCTGCGTTCTCCCTAATCCAAACTGGGTAGCCGTGAGACGGTTATCTGGGGGGAGGCGTTGCTTTTAAAAAACCTAACCTAGCCTGTGCCTTCGGACATGGGGGGGCTGTGAAAAACCAGAGCATTGGGTCGTCGTAATCTAGGAATTAGTTTCTTAAATTAGAGGGAAGATGAGAAGGAAAATGGTTTCCGGGGGGAGCGGTGTTCGGTCGGGATTATCGGGCCATGTCTTTCGGGGTGTGGTTCGGTTCGCCGGCCGGAAGTAAATCAAGAGGGAAGATTTCGCTCACCTGGATAGATAAAAGGGGGGGGTGTTGATTACATGGGGGTGGGGGGGGTGTGTGTGGGGGGGGTTTTATAGAAATTTAGGGTGCTTGTCGTGATAGTCTAGGGACATGCTGCCTCACTGGGTTCTGAACCGGGTGATCCGGGTGGGAATCGAGTGGGGGAGCGGAAAGGATGCCAAGCCAGGCTCCTGAGGGGGGCCGACGCAGTCTCGCCGCCCTCCCTCGTTTCGTTTCCTTCATGAGGTTCAACACTAGCCCGGGCCAGAGAGCTGGCTGGTGGTTGGGTAGGTTTGGTTTTTTAGATTAGAGGGGAACTGAGAAGGAAAATGTTTTCCGGGGGGAGCGGTGTTCGGTCGGGATTATCGGGCAATGTCTTTCGGGGCATGGTTCGGTTCGCCGGCCGGAAATAAATCCAGAGAGAAGATTTCGCTCACCTTGATAGATATGGGGGGTATGATGGGTGCACGGGGCGTTTTATAGAAATAGTCTAGGGACATGCTGCCTCACTTGGTTCTGAACCGGGTGATCCGGGTGGGAATCGAGTGTGGGAGCGGAAAGGATGCCAAGCCAGGCTCCTGAGGGGGGCCGACGCAGTCTCGCCGCCCTCCCTCGTTTCGTTTCCTTCATGAGGTTCAACACTAGCCCGGGCCAGAGAGCTGGCTGGTGGTCGGGAAGGTTGGGGAGTCATAGATTAGAGGGACAATTGGAAGGGAAATTATTTCCGGGGGGAGTGATGTTCGGTCGGGATTATCGGGTCATGACCCTTCGGGGTGTGGTTCGGTTCGCCGGCCGGAAGTAAATCCAGAATGAAGATTTCGCTCCTTAGGGAGAATGGGGAAGGGGAGGGTTAGATGTTGGAGAGTGGGCTAGAGATTAATGTGGTCTGTTTTCTTTTCGTTTGTGTAGTAAAAACGATGGATAGGAACGAGCTCTTCAAGATCCTCGTCAGGGAGATGCATAAAATTATTAAAAGGAATCATCATTTAAAGAACCTGGGGGGGGTAGAGGAGGAGCCAGGGCCCAGGTCCCTCCAGAGAGTGGCCAGGTGGCTGGGATCGGTGGTGGTGCCGGCAGCCCCAACGCCAACAACGGGCTGGAAGCTTTATGGCAGTGCTAGGAGGTGGTTCGAGGACAGCCTGGGTATCCTTAGGAGGCATTACAGCTCAATCCGGGAGGAGATCTGGGTTAGACTGAGACACATGGATCTGGAGGAGGGGGATAGGGCGCTGGAGGTGACAGCTAGTCTAGATGCTGGAACATCGGCAACATACCTAAACCTAACCGTCACGGGGGACAATGGGGCTATCCCTGTACCTGCACATTACCTAAACCTAACCCTCACAGGAATAGCCCGGACTCTAGATGCAGGAACACCGGCGACATACCTAAACCTAACCGTTACTGGGGATAATTGGGCTATCCCTGTACCTGCACATTACCTAAACCTAACCCTCACAGGAGTAGCCCGGATTCTAGATGATGTAGCCCGGATTCTAGATGATGGAACACCGGCGACATACCTAAACCTAACCGTCACTGGGGACAATTGGGCTATCCTTGTACCTGCACATGACCTAAACCTAACCCTCACAGGAATAGCCCGGATTCTAGATGCTGGAACATCGGCGACATACCTAAACCTAACCGTCACTGGGGACAATTGGGCTATCCTTGTACCTGCACATGACCTAAACCTAACCCTCACAGGAATAGCCCGGATTCTAGATACTGGAACATCGGCGACATACCTAAACCTAACCGTCACTGGGGACAATGGGGCTATCCCTGTACCTGCACATTACCTAAACCTAACCCTCATAGGAGTAGCTCGGATTCTAGATGATGTAGCCCGGATTCTAGATGATGGAATACCGGCGACATACCTAAACCTAACCGTCACTGGGGACAATGGGGCTATCCCTGTACCTGCACAGTACCTAAACCTAACCCTCACAGGAATAGCCCGGATTCTAGATGAGGGATGGATTTGTTGGGAGTTATCCAAACCTGGCCCTGACAATTGGGAGGCTGTGGGTTAGTGTAGTGGTTAAGGAAATAGTTCGGGAACAGAGGGACCCGAGTTCGAGACCAGCGTGGAGCAAGGAATATTTTCTGGTAGAAATGGTGGTGTATAACAGTATAGGTGGGTTGAGGAGGATTGAATAAGAGAGTGGGGATGGTGTAGTGGTTAAAGGAATGGGTTGGGAAGCAGAGGGACCTGAGGTCGAGACCAGTGTGGAGCTAGGAATATTTTCTTGCAGGAATAGTGGTCTATAGCAATATAGCTGGGTTGAGTAGGTTCATAGGTCTAGGAGTAGGGGGTGGAGGGAACTAGCTGGTTGGTATGGTGGTCGGTGAGGGCGGCTCGGGAGCGAGGAGTCCCGAGTTCGAGCCCGGCACCAGGACCAGTTTTGGTCTGGAGGACGATCAGCATTAGGTTGATGTTGGGAGGGAGGTTAGTTTAAGGTGCTGGTGAACGGTAAGATGGTGAGGGAAAATAGAGATTGTGATTGGTCAAGGCAACAAGCGAATGGGTGACTGAGGAGAATTCGACGAGTGTCAGATACTTGTGGGAAGTGGAAATAAATCGAAGAAAGGTTGCAAAGGATTGTGGGTAAAGAGTTAATTCAGTTCACCATGGGGGTGAGAAGTGGTGCAGATGGATAGGAGGCTTGAGAAAATGGGAGATGGTTAGGAATCATTCGCCTTTACGGTTGCACGGTAAGTGTGTGATGTCTGGATAAGGTTGGGTGGTTCCTAGGGGGGATTATTGGTAGAAGCTTGGTGCTTAGGTACCCGCCAGTATGAACCTCGAGCAGTGCCCCGGAGACCTTGCGGTGTTAACGAAGGGGTACTGTAGAAGGTAAGTGTACCGGCCGCTCTGGGTCCACTTGGACAGCACGCAGAGTTGGTGGCCTGGGTGGAAAGGCCTCAAATGGATCCCAATCTTCTATCGGTGACTAGCATCAGAGGGTTATTCTAGGTTGGTTGAGGTGTTGGGGTTGGATTTGGCTAAATGGTTGTAATTTTGGTTAAAGGGTAGTAAATTCAGTCTTCTGGTAGCAGTATTTGGGTTGGATAGTACTGGGATGGAGGAAGGACACACGCCGGGATTGATCACCTTGGCGGGCCGCCTCAGAGGAGGGTGTCTGGTGTTTAAAGAGCCGAAACACCCAATGATCCTGAGGTACACCACTGATGACGTGTCTTTTGGGTAGCAGAGTTTGGTGTTTAAAGAGCCGAAACACCCAATGATCCTGAGGTACACCACTGATGACGTGTCTTTTGGGTAGCAGAGTTAGTTCTTGGACTTGGCATAGATCTACACATACCTAAACCTACCCGTCGCTGACAACAGGCCTAAATCTACCCCTCACAGGAGTAGCCCGGATTTTGGGATTTTATGGTTGCTGGTGACATACCTACTCCTTATTGAAGGAAGAATTAGTTTGGGACCAATTGGGACATCTCTGGGGGGGATAATCTTGGGAAGCTCATTTGATATCCGTATGGGAAGGGGGAGAGCCTTGGGAAGGGGTTGCGATTTTCAAATCTGAATAATAAAACAACTAGGGGAATGGAGTATTGGAGAGAAAAGGTAAAACAAGCGTTTATGGGTGGATCAGCCTCATCAAAAACATGCGCCGGCCTGTGCATTCCTGCGTTCTCCCTAATCCAAACTGGGTAGCCGTGAGACGGTTATCTGGGGAGGCGTTGCTTTTAAAAAACCTAACCTAGCCTGTGCCTTCGGACATGGGGGGGCTGTGAAAAACCAGAGCATTGGGTCGTCGTAATCTAGGAATTAGTTTCTTAAATTAGAGGGAAGATGAGAAGGAAAATGGTTTCCGGGGGGAGCGGTGTTCGGTCGGGATTATCGGGCCATGTCTTTCGGGGCATGGTTCGGTTCGCCGGCCGGAAATAAATCCAGAGAGAAGAATTAGCTAACCTTGATAGATATGGGGGGACTGATGGGAGTAGGGATCGTTTTATAGAAATAGTCTAGGGACATGCTGCCTCACTTGGTTCTGAACCGGGTGATCCGGGTGGGAATCGAGTGTGGGAGCGGAAAGGATGCCAAGCCAGGCTCCTGAGGGGGCCGACGCAGTCTCGCCGCCCTCCCTCGTTTCGTTTCCTTCATGAGGTTCAACACTAGCCCGGGCCAGAGAGCTGGCTGGTGGTCGGGAAGGTTGGGGAGTCATAGATTAGAGGGACAATTGGAAGGGAAATTATTTCCGGGGGGAGTGATGTTCGGTCGGGATTATCGGGTCATGACCCTTCGGGGTGTGGTTCGGTTCGCCGGCCGGAAGTAAATCCAGAATGAAGATTTCGCTCCTTAGGGAGAATGGGGAAGGGGAGGGTTAGATGTTGGAGAGTGGGCTAGAGATTAATGTGGTCTGTTTTCTTTTCGTTTGTGTAGTAAAAACGATGGATAGGAACGAGCTCTTCAAGATCCTCGTCAGGGAGATGCATAAAATTATTAAAAGGAATCATCATTTAAAGAACCTGGGGGGGGTAGAGGAGGAGCCAGGGCCCAGGTCCCTCCAGAGAGTGGCCAGGTGGCTGGGATCGGTGGTGGTGCCGGCAGCCCCAACGCCAACAACGGGCTGGAAGCTTTATGGCAGTGCTAGGAGGTGGTTCGAGGACAGCCTGGGTATCCTTAGGAGGCATTACAGCTCAATCCGGGAGGAGATCTGGGTTAGACTGAGACACATGGATCTGGAGGAGGGGGATAGGGCGCTGGAGGTGACAGCTAGTCTAGATGCTGGAACATCGGCAACATACCTAAACCTAACCGTCACGGGGGACAATGGGGCTATCCCTGTACCTGCACATTACCTAAACCTAACCCTCACAGGAATAGCCCGGACTCTAGATGCAGGAACACCGGCGACATACCTAAACCTAACCGTAACTGGGGATAATTGGGCTATCCCTGTACCTGCACATTACCTAAACCTAACCCTCACAGGAGTAGCCCGGATTCTAGATGATGTAGCCCGGATTCTAGATGATGGAACACCGGCGACATACCTAAACCTAACCGTCACTGGGGACAATTGGGCTATCCTTGTACCTGCACATGACCTAAACCTAACCCTCACAGGAATAGCCCGGATTCTAGATGCTGGAACATCGGCGACATACCTAAACCTAACCGTCACTGGGGACAATTGGGCTATCCTTGTACCTGCACATGACCTAAACCTAACCCTCACAGGAATAGCCCGGATTCTAGATACTGGAACATCGGCGACATACCTAAACCTAACCGTCACTGGGGACAATGGGGCTATCCCTGTACCTGCACATTACCTAAACCTAACCCTCACAGGAATAGCCCGGATTCTAGATATTCTAGATTATGGAACATCGGCGACATACCTAAACCTAACCGTCACTGGGGACAATGGGGCTATCCCTGTACCTGCACAGTACCTAAACCTAACCCTCACAGGAATAGCCCGGATTCTAGATGAGGGATGGTTTTCTGGTAGAAATGGGGGTTTATAACAATATAGGTGGGTTGAGGAGGGTTGAATAAGAGAGCTGGGATGGTGTAGTGGTTAAAGTAATGGCTTGGGAAGCAGGGGGACCCCAGTTCGAGACCAGTGTGGAGCTAGGAATATTTTCTTGCAGGAATAGTGGTCTATAGCAATATAGCTGGGTTGAGTAGGTTCATAGGTCTAGGAGTAGGGGGTGGAGGGAACTAGCTGGTTGGTATGGTGGTCGGTGAGGGCGGCTCGGGAGCGAGGAGTCCCGAGTTCGAGCCCGGCACCAGGACCAGTTTTGGTCTGGAGGACGATCAGCATTAGGTTGATGTTGGGAGGGAGGTTAGTTTAAGGTGCTGGTGAACGGTAAGATGGTGAGGGAAAATAGAGATTGTGATTGGTCAAGGCAACAAGCGAATGGGTGACTGAGGAGAATTCGACGAGTGTCAGATACTTGTGGGAAGTGGAAATAAATCGAAGAAAGGTTGCAAAGGATTGTGGGTAAAGAGTTAATTCAGTTCACCATGGGGGTGAGAAGTGGTGCAGATGGATAGGAGGCTTGAGAAAATGGGAGATGGTTAGGAATCATTCGCCTTTACGGTTGCACGGTAAGTGTGTGATGTCTGGATAAGGTTGGGTGGTTCCTAGGGGGGATTATTGGTAGAAGCTTGGTGCTTAGGTACCCGCCAGTATGAACCTCGAGCAGTGCCCCGGAGACCTTGCGGTGTTAACGAAGGGGTACTGTAGAAGGTAAGTGTACCGGCCGCTCTGGGTCCACTTGGACAGCACGCAGAGTTGGTGGCCTGGGTGGAAAGGCCTCAAATGGATCCCAATCTTCTATCGGTGACTAGCATCAGAGGGTTATTCTAGGTTGGTTGAGGTGTTGGGGTTGGATTTGGCTAAATGGTTGTAATTTTGGTTAAAGGGTAGTAAATTCAGTCTTCTGGTAGCAGTATTTGGGTTGGATAGTACTGGGATGGAGGAAGGACACACGCCGGGATTGATCACCTTGGCGGGCCGCCTCAGAGGAGGGTGTCTGGTGTTTAAAGAGCCGAAACACCCAATGATCCTGAGGTACACCACTGATGACGTGTCTTTTGGGTAGCAGAGTTTGGTGTTTAAAGAGCCGAAACACCCAATGATCCTGAGGTACACCACTGATGACGTGTCTTTTGGGTAGCAGAGTTAGTTCTTGGACTTGGCATAGATCTACACATACCTAAACCTACCCGTCGCTGACAACAGGCCTAAATCTACCCCTCACAGGAGTAGCCCGGATTTTGGGATTTTATGGTTGCTGGTGACATACCTACTCCTTATTGAAGGAAGAATTAGTTTGGGACCAATTGGGACATCTCTGGGGGGGATAATCTTGGGAAGCTCATTTGATATCCGTATGGGAAGGGGGAGAGCCTTGGGAAGGGGTTGCGATTTTCAAATCTGAATAATAAAACAACTAGGGGAATGGAGTATTGGAGAGAAAAGGTAAAACAAGCGTTTATGGGTGGATCAGCCTCATCAAAAACATGCGCCGGCCTGTGCATTCCTGCGTTCTCCCTAATCCAAACTGGGTAGCCGTGAGACGGTTATCTGGGGGGAGGCGTTGCTTTTAAAAAACCTAACCTAGCCTGTGCCTTCGGACATGGGGGGGCTGTGAAAAACCAGAGCATTGGGTCGTCGTAATCTAGGAATTAGTTTCTTAAATTAGAGGGAAGATGAGAAGGAAAATGTTTTCCGGGGGGAGCGGTGTTCGGTCGGGATTATCGGGCAATGTCTTTCGGGGCATGGTTCGGTTCGCCGGCCGGAAATAAATCCAGAGAGAAGATTTCGCTCACCTTGATAGATATGGGGGGTATGATGGGTGTAGGGGGGGTTTTATAGAAATAGTCTAGGGACATGCTGCCTCACTTGGTTCTGAACCGGGTGATCCGGGTGGGAATCGAGTGTGGGAGCGGAAAGGATGCCAAGCCAGGCTCCTGAGGGGGGCCGACGCAGTCTCGCCGCCCTCCCTCGTTTCGTTTCCTTCATGAGGTTCAACACTAGCCCGGGCCAGAGAGCTGGCTGGTGGTCGGGAAGGTTGGGGAGTCATAGATTAGAGGGACAATTGGAAGGGAAATTATTTCCGGGGGAGTGATGTTCGGTCGGGATTATCGGGTCATGACCCTTCGGGGTGTGGTTCGGTTCGCCGGCCGGAAGTAAATCCAGAATGAAGATTTCGCTCCTTAGGGAGAATGGGGAAGGGGAGGGTTAGATGTTGGAGAGTGGGCTAGAGATTAATGTGGTCTGTTTTCTTTTCGTTTGTGTAGTAAAAACGATGGATAGGAACGAGCTCTTCAAGATCCTCGTCAGGGAGATGCATAAAATTATTAAAAGGAATCATCATTTAAAGAACCTGGGGGGGGTAGAGGAGGAGCCAGGGCCCAGGTCCCTCCAGAGAGTGGCCAGGTGGCTGGGATCGGTGGTGGTGCCGGCAGCCCCAACGCCAACAACGGGCTGGAAGCTTTATGGCAGTGCTAGGAGGTGGTTCGAGGACAGCCTGGGTATCCTTAGGAGGCATTACAGCTCAATCCGGGAGGAGATCTGGGTTAGACTGAGACACATGGATCTGGAGGAGGGGGATAGGGCGCTGGAGGTGACAGCTAGTCTAGATGCTGGAACATCGGCGACATACCTAAACCTAACCGTCACTGGGGATAATTGGGCTATCCCTGTACCTGCACATTACCTAAACCTAACCCTCACAGGAGTAGCCCGGATTCTAGATGATGTAGCCCGGATTCTAGATGATGGAACACCGGCGACATACCTAAACCTAACCGTCACTGGGGACAATTGGGCTATCCTTGTACCTGCACATGACCTAAACCTAACCCTCACAGGAATAGCCCGGATTCTAGATGCTGGAACATCGGCGACATACCTAAACCTAACCGTCACTGGGGACAATTGGGCTATCCTTGTACCTGCACATGACCTAAACCTAACCCTCACAGGAATAGCCCGGATTCTAGATACTGGAACATCGGCGACATACCTAAACCTAACCGTCACTGGGGACAATGGGGCTATCCCTGTACCTGCACATTACCTAAACCTAACCCTCACAGGAATAGCCCGGATTCTAGATACTGGAACATCGGCGACATACCTAAACCTAACCGTCACTGGGGACAATGGGGCTATCCCTGTACCTGCACAGTACCTAAACCTAACCCTCACAGGAATAGCCCGGATTCTAGATGAGGGATGGATTTGTTGGGAGTTATCCAAACCTGGCCCTGACAATTGGGAGGCTGTGGGTTAGTGTAGTGGTTAAGGAAATAGTTCGGGAACAGAGGGACCCGAGTTCGAGACCAGCGTGGAGCAAGGAATATTTTCTGGTAGAAATGGTGGTGTATAACAGTATAGGTGGGTTGAGGAGGATTGAATAAGAGAGTGGGGATGGTGTAGTGGTTAAAGGAATGGGTTGGGAAGCAGAGGGACCTGAGGTCGAGACCAGTGTGGAGCTAGGAATATTTTCTTGCAGGAATAGTGGTCTATAGCAATATAGCTGGGTTGAGTAGGTTCATAGGTCTAGGAGTAGGGGGTGGAGGGAACTAGCTGGTTGGTATGGTGGTCGGTGAGGGCGGCTCGGGAGCGAGGAGTCCCGAGTTCGAGCCCGGCACCAGGACCAGTTTTGGTCTGGAGGACGATCAGCATTAGGTTGATGTTGGGAGGGAGGTTAGTTTAAGGTGCTGGTGAACGGTAAGATGGTGAGGGAAAATAGAGATTGTGATTGGTCAAGGCAACAAGCGAATGGGTGACTGAGGAGAATTCGACGAGTGTCAGATACTTGTGGGAAGTGGAAATAAATCGAAGAAAGGTTGCAAAGGATTGTGGGTAAAGAGTTAATTCAGTTCACCATGGGGGTGAGAAGTGGTGCAGATGGATAGGAGGCTTGAGAAAATGGGAGATGGTTAGGAATCATTCGCCTTTACGGTTGCACGGTAAGTGTGTGATGTCTGGATAAGGTTGGGTGGTTCCTAGGGGGATTATTGGTAGAAGCTTGGTGCTTAGGTACCCGCCAGTATGAACCTCGAGCAGTGCCCCGGAGACCTTGCGGTGTTAACGAAGGGGTACTGTAGAAGGTAAGTGTACCGGCCGCTCTGGGTCCACTTGGACAGCACGCAGAGTTGGTGGCCTGGGTGGAAAGGCCTCAAATGGATCCCAATCTTCTATCGGTGACTAGCATCAGAGGGTTATTCTAGGTTGGTTGAGGTGTTGGGGTTGGATTTGGCTAAATGGTTGTAATTTTGGTTAAAGGGTAGTAAATTCAGTCTTCTGGTAGCAGTATTTGGGTTGGATAGTACTGGGATGGAGGAAGGACACACGCCGGGATTGATCACCTTGGCGGGCCGCCTCAGAGGAGGGTGTCTGGTGTTTAAAGAGCCGAAACACCCAATGATCCTGAGGTACACCACTGATGACGTGTCTTTTGGGTAGCAGAGTTAGTTCTTGGACTTGGCATAGATCTACACATACCTAAACCTACCCGTCGCTGACAACAGGCCTAAATCTACCCCTCACAGGAGTAGCCCGGATTTTGGGATGATTTGGATTTTATGGTTGCTGGTGACATACCTACTCCTTATTGAAGGAAGAATTAGTTTGGGACCAATTGGGACATCTCTGGGGGGGATAATCTTGGGAAGCTCATTTGATATCCGTATGGGAAGGGGGAGAGCCTTGGGAAGGGGTTGCGATTTTCAAATCTGAATAATAAAACAACTAGGGGAATGGAGTATTGGAGAGAAAAGGTAAAACAAGCGTTTATGGGTGGATCAGCCTCATCAAAAACATGCGCCGGCCTGTGCATTCCTGCGTTCTCCCTAATCCAAACTGGGTAGCCGTGAGACGGTTATCTGGGGGGAGGCGTTGCTTTTAAAAAACCTAACCTAGCCTGTGCCTTCGGACATGGGGGGGCTGTGAAAAACCAGAGCATTGGGTCGTCGTAATCTAGGAATTAGTTTCTTAAATTAGAGGGAAGATGAGAAGGAAAATGGTTTCCGGGGGGAGCGGTGTTCGGTCGGGATTATCGGGCCATGTCTTTCGGGGCATGGTTCGGTTCGCCGGCCGGAAATAAATCCAGAGAGAAGATTTCGCTCACCTTGATAGATATGGGGGGTATGATGGGTGTAGGGGGGGTTTTATAGAAATAGTCTAGGGACATGCTGCCTCACTTGGTTCTGAACCGGGTGATCCGGGTGGGAATCGAGTGTGGGAGCGGAAAGGATGCCAAGCCAGGCTCCTGAGGGGGGCCGACGCAGTCTCGCCGCCCTCCCTCGTTTCGTTTCCTTCATGAGGTTCAACACTAGCCCGGGCCAGAGAGCTGGCTGGTGGTCGGGAAGGTTGGGGAGTCATAGATTAGAGGGACAATTGGAAGGGAAATTATTTCCGGGGGGAGTGATGTTCGGTCGGGATTATCGGGTCATGACCCTTCGGGGTGTGGTTCGGTTCGCCGGCCGGAAGTAAATCCAGAATGAAGATTTCGCTCCTTAGGGAGAATGGGGAAGGGGAGGGTTAGATGTTGGAGAGTGGGCTAGAGATTAATGTGGTCTGTTTTCTTTTCGTTTGTGTAGTAAAAACGATGGATAGGAACGAGCTCTTCAAGATCCTCGTCAGGGAGATGCATAAAATTATTAAAAGGAATCATCATTTAAAGAACCTGGGGGGGGTAGAGGAGGAGCCAGGGCCCAGGTCCCTCCAGAGAGTGGCCAGGTGGCTGGGATCGGTGGTGGTGCCGGCAGCCCCAACGCCAACAACGGGCTGGAAGCTTTATGGCAGTGCTAGGAGGTGGTTCGAGGACAGCCTGGGTATCCTTAGGAGGCATTACAGCTCAATCCGGGAGGAGATCTGGGTTAGACTGAGACACATGGATCTGGAGGAGGGGGATAGGGCGCTGGAGGTGACAGCTAGTCTAGATGCTGGAACACCGGCGACATACCTAAACCTAACCGTCACTGGGGATAATTGGGCTATCCCTGTACCTGCACATTACCTAAACCTAACCCTCACAGGAGTAGCCCGGATTCTAGATGATGTAGCCCGGATTCTAGATGATGGAACACCGGCGACATACCTAAACCTAACCGTCACTGGGGATAGTTGGGCTATCCCTGTACCTGCACATTACCTAAACCTAACCCTCACAGGAATAGCCCGGATTACAAATGATGGAACACTGGCGACATACCTAAACCTAACCGTCACTGGGGATAATTGGGCTATCCCTGTACCTGCACATTGCCTAAACCTAACCCTCACAGGAATAGCCCGGATTCCAAATGATGGAACACCGGCGACATACCAAAACAGAAACGTCACTGGTGAGAGTTGGTCTATCCCTGTACCTGCACATTACCTAAACCTAACCCTCACAGGAGTAGCCCGGATTCTAGATGATGTAGCCCGGATTCTAGATGATGGAACACCGGCGACATACCTAAACCTAACCGTCACTGGGGATAGTTGGGCTATCCCTGTACCTGCACATTGCCTAAACCTAACCCTCGCAGGAGTAGCCCGGATTCTAGATGAGGGATGGATTTGTTGGGAGTTATCCAAACCTGGCCCTGACAATTGGGAGGCTGTGGGTTAGTGTAGTGGTTAAGGAAATAGTTCGGGAACAGAGGGACCCCAGTTCGAGACCAGCGTGGAGCAAGGAATATTTTCTGGTAGAAATGGTGGTCTATAACAAAATAGGGGGGTTGAGGAGGATTGAATAAGAGAGTTGGGATGGTGTAGTGGTTAAAGGATGTGGTTTGGGAACAGAGGGACCCGAGTTCGAGACCAGCGTGGAGCAAGGAATATTTTCTTGGAGGAATAGTGGTCTTTAGCAATACAGCTGGGTTGAGGAGGTTCATAGGTCTAGGAGTAGGGGGTGGAGGAAACTAGATGGTTGGTGTGGTGGTCGGTGAGGGCGGCTCGGGAGCAAGGAGTCCCGAGTTCGAGCCCGGCACCAGGACCAGTTTTGGTCTGGAGGACGATTAGCATTAGGTTGATGTTGGGAGGGAGGTTAGGTCTAGGTGCTGGTGAACGGTAAGATGGTGAGGGAAAATTGAGATTGTGATTGGTCAGGGCAACAAGCGAATGGGTGACTGAGGAGAATTTGACGATTGTTAGATACTTGTGGGAAGTGGAAATAAATCGAAGAAAGGTGGCAAAGGATTGTGGGTAAAGGGTTAATTCAGTTCACCATGGGTGTGAGAAGTGGTGCAGATGGATAGGAGGCTTGAGAAAATGGGAGATGGTTAGGAATCATTCGCCTTTACGGTTGCACGGTAAGTGTGTGATGTCTGGATAAGGTTGGGTGGTTCCTAGGGGGGATTATTGGTAGAAGCTTGGTGCTTAGGTACCCGCCAGTATGAACCTCGAGCAGTGCCCCGGAGACCTTGCGGTGTTAACGAAGGGGTACTGTAGAAGGTAAGTGTACCGGCCGCTCTGGGTCCACTTGGACAGCACGCAGAGTTGGTGGCCTGGGTGGAAAGGCCTCAAATGGATCCCAATCTTCTATCGGTGACTAGCATCAGAGGGTTATTCTAGGTTGGTTGAGGTGTTGGGGTTGGATTTGGTTAAATGGTTGTAATTTTGATTAAATGTCAGTAATTTTGGTCTTCTGGTAGCAGTATTTGGGTTGGGTAGTACTGGGATGGAGGAAGGACACACGCCGGGATTGATCACCTTGGCGGGCCGCCTCAGAGGAGGGTGTCTGGTGTTTAAAGAGCCGAAACACCCAATGATCCTGAGGTACACCACTGATGACGTGTCTTTTGGGTAGCAGAGTTAGTTCTTGGACTTGGCATAGATCTACACATACCTAAACCTACCCGTCGCTGACAACAGGCCTAAATCTACCCCTCACAGGAGTAGCCCGGATTTTGGGATGATTTGGATTTTATGGTTGCTGGTGACATACCTACTCCTTATTGAAGGAAGAATTAGTTTGGGACCAATTGGGGCATCTCTGGGGGGGATAATCTTGGGAAGCTCATTGATATCCGTATGGGAAGGGGGAGAGCCTTGGGAAGGGGTTGCGATTTTCAAATCTGAATAATAAAACAACTAGGGGAATGGAGTATTGGAGAGAAAAGGTAAAACAAGCGTTTATGGGTGGATCAGCCTCATCAAAAACATGCGCCGGCCTGTGCATTCCTGCGTTCTCCCTAATCCAAACTGGGTAGCCGTGAGACGGTTATCTGGGGGGAGGCGTTGCTTTTAAAAAACCTAACCTAGCCTGTGCCTTCGGACATGGGGGGGCTGTGAAAAACCAGAGCATTGGGTCGTCGTAATCTAGGAACTAGTTTCTTAAATTAGAGGGAAGATGAGAAGGAAAATGTTTTCCGGGGGGAGCGGTGTTCGGTCGGGATTATCGGGCAATGTCTTTCGGGGCATGGTTCGGTTCGCCGGCCGGAAATAAATCCAGAGAGAAGATTTCGCTCACCTTGATAGATATGGGGGGTATGATGGGTGTAGGGGGGGTTTTATAGAAATAGTCTAGGGACATGCTGCCTCACTTGGTTCTGAACCGGGTGATCCGGGTGGGAATCGAGTGTGGGAGCGGAAAGGATGCCAAGCCAGGCTCCTGAGGGGGGCCGACGCAGTCTCGCCGCCCTCCCTCGTTTCGTTTCCTTCATGAGGTTCAACACTAGCCCGGGCCAGAGAGCTGGCTGGTGGTCGGGAAGGTTGGGGAGTCATAGATTAGAGGGACAATTGGAAGGGAAATTATTTCCGGGGGGAGTGATGTTCGGTCGGGATTATCGGGTCATGACCCTTCGGGGTGTGGTTCGGTTCGCCGGCCGGAAGTAAATCCAGAATGAAGATTTCGCTCCTTAGGGAGAATGGGGAAGGGGAGGGTTAGATGTTGGAGAGTGGGCTAGAGATTAATGTGGTCTGTTTTCTTTTCGTTTGTGTAGTAAAAACGATGGATAGGAACGAGCTCTTCAAGATCCTCGTCAGGGAGATGCATAAAATTATTAAAATGAATCATCATTAAAGAACCTGGGGGGGTAGAGGAGGAGCCAGGGCCCAGGTCCCTCCAGAGAGTGGCCAGGTGGCTGGGATCGGTGGGGGTGCCGGCAGCCCCAACGCCAACAACGGGCTGGAAGCTTTATGGCAGTGCTAGGAGGTGGTTCGAGGACAGCCTGGGTATCCTTAGGAGGCATTACAGCTCAATCCGGGAGGAGATCTGGGTTAGACTGAGTCACATGGATCTGGAGGAGGGGGATAGGGCGCTGGAGGTGACAGCTAGTCTAGATGCTGGAACACCGGCGACATACCTAAACCTAACTGTCACTGGGGATAATTGGGCTATCCCTGTACCTGCACATTACCTAAACCTAACCCTCACAGGAGTAGCCCGGATTCTAGATGATGTAGCCCGGATTCTAGATGATGGAACACCGGCGACATACCTAAACCTAACCGTCACTGGGGATAGTTGGGCTATCCCTGTACCTGCACATTACCTAAACCTAACCCTCACAGGAATAGCCCGGATTACAAATGATGGAACACTGGCGACATACCTAAACCTAACCGTCACTGGGGATAATTGGGCTATCCCTGTACCTGCACATTGCCTAAACCTAACCCTCACAGGAATAGCCCGGATTCCAAATGATGGAACACCGGCGACATACCTAAACCTAACCGTCACTGGGGATAGTTGGGCTATCCCTGTACCTGCACATTACCTAAACCTAACCCTCACAGGAGTAGCCCGGATTCTAGATGATGTAGCCCGGATTCTAGATGATGGAACACCGGCGACATACCTAAACCTAACCGTCACGGGGGATAGTTGGGCTATCCCTGTACCTGCACATTGCCTAAACCTAACCCTCGCAGGAGTAGCCCGGATTCTAGATGCGGAATAATTTCTTATAGAAATGGTGGTCTATAACAAAATAGGGGGGTTGAGGAGGATTGAATAAGAGAGTTGGGATGGTGTAGTGGTTAAAGGATGTGGTTTGGGAACAGAGGGACCCGAGTTCGAGACCAGCGTGGAGCAAGGAATATTTTCTTGGAGGAATAGTGGTCTTTAGCAATACAGCTGGGTTGAGGAGGTTCATAGGTCTAGGAGTAGGGGGTGGAGGAAACTAGATGGTTGGTGTGGTGGTCGGTGAGGGCGGCTCGGGAGCAAGGAGTCCCGAGTTCGAGCCCGGCACCAGGACCAGTTTTGGTCTGGAGGACGATTAGCATTAGGTTGATGTTGGGAGGGAGGTTAGGTCTAGGTGCTGGTGAACGGTAAGATGGTGAGGGAAAATTGAGATTGTGATTGGTCAGGGCAACAAGCGAATGGGTGACTGAGGAGAATTTGACGATTGTTAGATACTTGTGGGAAGTGGAAATAAATCGAAGAAAGGTGGCAAAGGATTGTGGGTAAAGGGTTAATTCAGTTCACCATGGGTGTGAGAAGTGGTGCAGATGGATAGGAGGCTTGAGAAAATGGGAGATGGTTAGGAATCATTCGCCTTTACGGTTGCACGGTAAGTGTGTGATGTCTGGATAAGGTTGGGTGGTTCCTAGGGGGATTATTGGTAGAAGCTTGGTGCTTAGGTACCCGCCAGTATGAACCTCGAGCAGTGCCCCGGAGACCTTGCGGTGTTAACGAAGGGGTACTGTAGAAGGTAAGTGTACCGGCCGCTCTGGGTCCACTTGGACAGCACGCAGAGTTGGTGGCCTGGGTGGAAAGGCCTCAAATGGATCCCAATCTTCTATCGGTGACTAGCATCAGAGGGTTATTCTAGGTTGGTTGAGGTGTTGGGGTTGGATTTGGTTAAATGGTTGTAATTTTGATTAAATGTCAGTAATTTTGGTCTTCTGGTAGCAGTATTTGGGTTGGGTAGTACTGGGATGGAGGAAGGACACACGCCGGGATTGATCACCTTGGCGGGCCGCCTCAGAGGAGGGTGTCTGGTGTTTAAAGAGCCGAAACACCCAATGATCCTGAGGTACACCACTGATGACGTGTCTTTTGGGTAGCAGAGTTAGTTCTTGGACTTGGCATAGATCTACACATACCTAAACCTACCCGTCGCTGACAACAGGCCTAAATCTACCCCTCACAGGAGTAGCCCGGATTTTGGGATGATTTGGATTTTATGGTTGCTGGTGACATACCTACTCCTTATTGAAGGAAGAATTAGTTTGGGACCAATTGGGGCATCTCTGGGGGGATAATCTTGGGAAGCTCATTTGATATCCGTATGGGAAGGGGGAGAGCCTTGGGAAGGGGTTGCGATTTTCAAATCTGAATAATAAAACAACTAGGGGAATGGAGTATTGGAGAGAAAAGGTAAAACAAGCGTTTATGGGTGGATCAGCCTCATCAAAAACATGCGCCGGCCTGTGCATTCCTGCGTTCTCCCTAATCCAAACTGGGTAGCCGTGAGACGGTTATCTGGGGGAGGCGTTGCTTTTAAAAAACCTAACCTAGCCTGTGCCTTCGGACATGGGGGCTGTGAAAAACCAGAGCATTGGGTCGTCGTAATCTAGGAACTAGTTTCTTAAATTAGAGGGAAGATGAGAAGGAAAATGTTTTCCGGGGGGAGCGGTGTTCGGTCGGGATTATCGGGCAATGTCTTTCGGGGCATGGTTCGGTTCGCCGGCCGGAAATAAATCCAGAGAGAAGATTTCGCTCACCTTGATAGATATGGGGGGTATGATGGGTGTAGGGGGGGTTTTATAGAAATAGTCTAGGGACATGCTGCCTCACTTGGTTCTGAACCGGGTGATCCGGGTGGGAATCGAGTGTGGGAGCGGAAAGGATGCCAAGCCAGGCTCCTGAGGGGGGCCGACGCAGTCTCGCCGCCCTCCCTCGTTTCGTTTCCTTCATGAGGTTCAACACTAGCCCGGGCCAGAGAGCTGGCTGGTGGTCGGGAAGGTTGGGGAGTCATAGATTAGAGGGACAATTGGAAGGGAAATTATTTCCGGGGGGAGTGATGTTCGGTCGGGATTATCGGGTCATGACCCTTCGGGGTGTGGTTCGGTTCGCCGGCCGGAAGTAAATCCAGAATGAAGATTTCGCTCCTTAGGGAGAATGGGGAAGGGGAGGGTTAGATGTTGGAGAGTGGGCTAGAGATTAATGTGGTCTGTTTTCTTTTCGTTTGTGTAGTAAAAACGATGGATAGGAACGAGCTCTTCAAGATCCTCGTCAGGGAGATGCATAAAATTATTAAAATGAATCATCATTAAAGAACCTGGGGGGGTAGAGGAGGAGCCAGGGCCCAGGTCCCTCCAGAGAGTGGCCAGGTGGCTGGGATCGGTGGGGGTGCCGGCAGCCCCAACGCCAACAACGGGCTGGAAGCTTTATGGCAGTGCTAGGAGGTGGTTCGAGGACAGCCTGGGTATCCTTAGGAGGCATTACAGCTCAATCCGGGAGGAGATCTGGGTTAGACTGAGTCACATGGATCTGGAGGAGGGGGATAGGGCGCTGGAGGTGACAGCTAGTCTAGATGCTGGAACACCGGCGACATACCTAAACCTAACTGTCACTGGGGATAATTGGGCTATCCCTGTACCTGCACATTACCTAAACCTAACCCTCACAGGAGTAGCCCGGATTCTAGATGATGTAGCCCGGATTCTAGATGATGGAACACCGGCGACATACCTAAACCTAACCGTCACTGGGGATAGTTGGGCTATCCCTGTACCTGCACATTACCTAAACCTAACCCTCACAGGAATAGCCCGGATTACAAATGATGGAACACTGGCGACATACCTAAACCTAACCGTCACTGGGGATAATTGGGCTATCCCTGTACCTGCACATTGCCTAAACCTAACCCTCACAGGAATAGCCCGGATTCCAAATGATGGAACACCGGCGACATACCTAAACCTAACCGTCACTGGGGATAGTTGGGCTATCCCTGTACCTGCACATTACCTAAACCTAACCCTCACAGGAGTAGCCCGGATTCTAGATGATGTAGCCCGGATTCTAGATGATGGAACACCGGCGACATACCTAAACCTAACCGTCACGGGGGATAGTTGGGCTATCCCTGTACCTGCACATTGCCTAAACCTAACCCTCGCAGGAGTAGCCCGGATTCTAGATGCGGAATAATTTCTTATAGAAATGGTGGTCTATAACAAAATAGGGGGGTTGAGGAGGATTGAATAAGAGAGTTGGGATGGTGTAGTGGTTAAAGGATGTGGTTTGGGAACAGAGGGACCCGAGTTCGAGACCAGCGTGGAGCAAGGAATATTTTCTTGGAGGAATAGTGGTCTTTAGCAATACAGCTGGGTTGAGGAGGTTCATAGGTCTAGGAGTAGGGGGTGGAGGAAACTAGATGGTTGGTGTGGTGGTCGGTGAGGGCGGCTCGGGAGCAAGGAGTCCCGAGTTCGAGCCCGGCACCAGGACCAGTTTTGGTCTGGAGGACGATTAGCATTAGGTTGATGTTGGGAGGGAGGTTAGGTCTAGGTGCTGGTGAACGGTAAGATGGTGAGGGAAAATTGAGATTGTGATTGGTCAGGGCAACAAGCGAATGGGTGACTGAGGAGAATTTGACGATTGTTAGATACTTGTGGGAAGTGGAAATAAATCGAAGAAAGGTGGCAAAGGATTGTGGGTAAAGGGTTAATTCAGTTCACCATGGGTGTGAGAAGTGGTGCAGATGGATAGGAGGCTTGAGAAAATGGGAGATGGTTAGGAATCATTCGCCTTTACGGTTGCACGGTAAGTGTGTGATGTCTGGATAAGGTTGGGTGGTTCCTAGGGGGATTATTGGTAGAAGCTTGGTGCTTAGGTACCCGCCAGTATGAACCTCGAGCAGTGCCCCGGAGACCTTGCGGTGTTAACGAAGGGGTACTGTAGAAGGTAAGTGTACCGGCCGCTCTGGGTCCACTTGGACAGCACGCAGAGTTGGTGGCCTGGGTGGAAAGGCCTCAAATGGATCCCAATCTTCTATCGGTGACTAGCATCAGAGGGTTATTCTAGGTTGGTTGAGGTGTTGGGGTTGGATTTGGTTAAATGGTTGTAATTTTGATTAAATGTCAGTAATTTTGGTCTTCTGGTAGCAGTATTTGGGTTGGGTAGTACTGGGATGGAGGAAGGACACACGCCGGGATTGATCACCTTGGCGGGCCGCCTCAGAGGAGGGTGTCTGGTGTTTAAAGAGCCGAAACACCCAATGATCCTGAGGTACACCACTGATGACGTGTCTTTTGGGTAGCAGAGTTAGTTCTTGGACTTGGCATAGATCTACACATACCTAAACCTACCCGTCGCTGACAACAGGCCTAAATCTACCCCTCACAGGAGTAGCCCGGATTTTGGGATGATTTGGATTTTATGGTTGCTGGTGACATACCTACTCCTTATTGAAGGAAGAATTAGTTTGGGACCAATTGGGGCATCTCTGGGGGGGATAATCTTGGGAAGCTCATTGATATCCGTATGGGAAGGGGGAGAGCCTTGGGAAGGGGTTGCGATTTTCAAATCTGAATAATAAAACAACTAGGGGAATGGAGTATTGGAGAGAAAAGGTAAAACAAGCGTTTATGGGTGGATCAGCCTCATCAAAAACATGCGCCGGCCTGTGCATTCCTGCGTTCTCCCTAATCCAAACTGGGTAGCCGTGAGACGGTTATCTGGGGGGAGGCGTTGCTTTTAAAAAACCTAACCTAGCCTGTGCCTTCGGACATGGGGGGGCTGTGAAAAACCAGAGCATTGGGTCGTCGTAATCTAGGAACTAGTTTCTTAAATTAGAGGGAAGATGAGAAGGAAAATGTTTTCCGGGGGAGCGGTGTTCGGTCGGGATTATCGGGCAATGTCTTTCGGGGCATGGTTCGGTTCGCCGGCCGGAAATAAATCCAGAGAGAAGATTTCGCTCACCTTGATAGATATGGGGGGTATGATGGGTGTAGGGGGGGTTTTATAGAAATAGTCTAGGGACATGCTGCCTCACTTGGTTCTGAACCGGGTGATCCGGGTGGGAATCGAGTGTGGGAGCGGAAAGGATGCCAAGCCAGGCTCCTGAGGGGGGCCGACGCAGTCTCGCCGCCCTCCCTCGTTTCGTTTCCTTCATGAGGTTCAACACTAGCCCGGGCCAGAGAGCTGGCTGGTGGTCGGGAAGGTTGGGGAGTCATAGATTAGAGGGACAATTGGAAGGGAAATTATTTCCGGGGGGAGTGATGTTCGGTCGGGATTATCGGGTCATGACCCTTCGGGGTGTGGTTCGGTTCGCCGGCCGGAAGTAAATCCAGAATGAAGATTTCGCTCCTTAGGGAGAATGGGGAAGGGGAGGGTTAGATGTTGGAGAGTGGGCTAGAGATTAATGTGGTCTGTTTTCTTTTCGTTTGTGTAGTAAAAACGATGGATAGGAACGAGCTCTTCAAGATCCTCGTCAGGGAGATGCATAAAATTATTAAAATGAATCATCATTAAAGAACCTGGGGGGTAGAGGAGGAGCCAGGGCCCAGGTCCCTCCAGAGAGTGGCCAGGTGGCTGGGATCGGTGGGGGTGCCGGCAGCCCCAACGCCAACAACGGGCTGGAAGCTTTATGGCAGTGCTAGGAGGTGGTTCGAGGACAGCCTGGGTATCCTTAGGAGGCATTACAGCTCAATCCGGGAGGAGATCTGGGTTAGACTGAGTCACATGGATCTGGAGGAGGGGGATAGGGCGCTGGAGGTGACAGCTAGTCTAGATGCTGGAACACCGGCGACATACCTAAACCTAACTGTCACTGGGGATAATTGGGCTATCCCTGTACCTGCACATTACCTAAACCTAACCCTCACAGGAGTAGCCCGGATTCTAGATGATGTAGCCCGGATTCTAGATGATGGAACACCGGCGACATACCTAAACCTAACCGTCACTGGGGATAGTTGGGCTATCCCTGTACCTGCACATTACCTAAACCTAACCCTCACAGGAATAGCCCGGATTACAAATGATGGAACACTGGCGACATACCTAAACCTAACCGTCACTGGGGATAATTGGGCTATCCCTGTACCTGCACATTGCCTAAACCTAACCCTCACAGGAATAGCCCGGATTCCAAATGATGGAACACCGGCGACATACCTAAACCTAACCGTCACTGGGGATAGTTGGGCTATCCCTGTACCTGCACATTACCTAAACCTAACCCTCACAGGAGTAGCCCGGATTCTAGATGATGTAGCCCGGATTCTAGATGATGGAACACCGGCGACATACCTAAACCTAACCGTCACGGGGGATAGTTGGGCTATCCCTGTACCTGCACATTGCCTAAACCTAACCCTCGCAGGAGTAGCCCGGATTCTAGATGCGGAATAATTTCTTATAGAAATGGTGGTCTATAACAAAATAGGGGGGTTGAGGAGGATTGAATAAGAGAGTTGGGATGGTGTAGTGGTTAAAGGATGTGGTTTGGGAACAGAGGGACCCGAGTTCGAGACCAGCGTGGAGCAAGGAATATTTTCTTGGAGGAATAGTGGTCTTTAGCAATACAGCTGGGTTGAGGAGGTTCATAGGTCTAGGAGTAGGGGGTGGAGGAAACTAGATGGTTGGTGTGGTGGTCGGTGAGGGCGGCTCGGGAGCAAGGAGTCCCGAGTTCGAGCCCGGCACCAGGACCAGTTTTGGTCTGGAGGACGATTAGCATTAGGTTGATGTTGGGAGGGAGGTTAGGTCTAGGTGCTGGTGAACGGTAAGATGGTGAGGGAAAATTGAGATTGTGATTGGTCAGGGCAACAAGCGAATGGGTGACTGAGGAGAATTTGACGATTGTTAGATACTTGTGGGAAGTGGAAATAAATCGAAGAAAGGTGGCAAAGGATTGTGGGTAAAGGGTTAATTCAGTTCACCATGGGTGTGAGAAGTGGTGCAGATGGATAGGAGGCTTGAGAAAATGGGAGATGGTTAGGAATCATTCGCCTTTACGGTTGCACGGTAAGTGTGTGATGTCTGGATAAGGTTGGGTGGTTCCTAGGGGGATTATTGGTAGAAGCTTGGTGCTTAGGTACCCGCCAGTATGAACCTCGAGCAGTGCCCCGGAGACCTTGCGGTGTTAACGAAGGGGTACTGTAGAAGGTAAGTGTACCGGCCGCTCTGGGTCCACTTGGACAGCACGCAGAGTTGGTGGCCTGGGTGGAAAGGCCTCAAATGGATCCCAATCTTCTATCGGTGACTAGCATCAGAGGGTTATTCTAGGTTGGTTGAGGTGTTGGGGTTGGATTTGGTTAAATGGTTGTAATTTTGATTAAATGTCAGTAATTTTGGTCTTCTGGTAGCAGTATTTGGGTTGGGTAGTACTGGGATGGAGGAAGGACACACGCCGGGATTGATCACCTTGGCGGGCCGCCTCAGAGGAGGGTGTCTGGTGTTTAAAGAGCCGAAACACCCAATGATCCTGAGGTACACCACTGATGACGTGTCTTTTGGGTAGCAGAGTTAGTTCTTGGACTTGGCATAGATCTACACATACCTAAACCTACCCGTCGCTGACAACAGGCCTAAATCTACCCCTCACAGGAGTAGCCCGGATTTTGGGATGATTTGGATTTTATGGTTGCTGGTGACATACCTACTCCTTATTGAAGGAAGAATTAGTTTGGGACCAATTGGGGCATCTCTGGGGGGATAATCTTGGGAAGCTCATTGATATCCGTATGGGAAGGGGGAGAGCCTTGGGAAGGGGTTGCGATTTTCAAATCTGAATAATAAAACAACTAGGGGAATGGAGTATTGGAGAGAAAAGGTAAAACAAGCGTTTATGGGTGGATCAGCCTCATCAAAAACATGCGCCGGCCTGTGCATTCCTGCGTTCTCCCTAATCCAAACTGGGTAGCCGTGAGACGGTTATCTGGGGAGGCGTTGCTTTTAAAAAACCTAACCTAGCCTGTGCCTTCGGACATGGGGGCTGTGAAAAACCAGAGCATTGGGTCGTCGTAATCTAGGAACTAGTTTCTTAAATTAGAGGGAAGATGAGAAGGAAAATGTTTTCCGGGGGGAGCGGTGTTCGGTCGGGATTATCGGGCAATGTCTTTCGGGGCATGGTTCGGTTCGCCGGCCGGAAATAAATCCAGAGAGAAGATTTCGCTCACCTTGATAGATAGGGGGGGTATGATGGTTGTAGTGGGTGATTTATAGAAATATTCTAGGGACATGCTGCCTCACTTGGTTCTGAACCGGGTGATCCTGGTGGGAATCGAGTGTGGGAGCGGAAAGGATGCCAAGCCAGGCTCCTGAGGGGGCCGACGCAGTCTCGCCGCCCTCCCTCGTTTCGTTTCCTTCATGAGGTTCAACACTAGCCCGGGCCAGAGAGCTGGCTGGTGGTCGGGAAGGTTGGGGAGTCATAGATTAGAGGGACAATTGGAAGGGAAATTATTTCCGGGGGGAGTGATGTTCGGTCGGGATTATCGGGTCATGACCCTTCGGGGTGTGGTTCGGTTCGCCGGCCGGAAGTAAATCCAGAATGAAGATTTCGCTCCTTAGGGAGAATGGGGAAGGGGAGGGTTAGATGTTGGAGAGTGGGCTAGAGATTAATGTGGTCTGTTTTCTTTTCGTTTGTGTAGTAAAAACGATGGATAGGAACGAGCTCTTCAAGATCCTCGTCAGGGAGATGCATAAAATTATTAAAATGAATCATCATTAAAGAACCTGGGGGGGTAGAGGAGGAGCCAGGGCCCAGGTCCCTCCAGAGAGTGGCCAGGTGGCTGGGATCGGTGGGGGTGCCGGCAGCCCCAACGCCAACAACGGGCTGGAAGCTTTATGGCAGTGCTAGGAGGTGGTTCGAGGACAGCCTGGGTATCCTTAGGAGGCATTACAGCTCAATCCGGGAGGAGATCTGGGTTAGACTGAGTCACATGGATCTGGAGGAGGGGGATAGGGCGCTGGAGGTGACAGCTAGTCTAGATGCTGGAACACCGGCGACATACCTAAACCTAACTGTCACTGGGGATAATTGGGCTATCCCTGTACCTGCACATTACCTAAACCTAACCCTCACAGGAGTAGCCCGGATTCTAGATGATGTAGCCCGGATTCTAGATGATGGAACACCGGCGACATACCTAAACCTAACCGTCACTGGGGATAGTTGGGCTATCCCTGTACCTGCACATTACCTAAACCTAACCCTCACAGGAATAGCCCGGATTACAAATGATGGAACACTGGCGACATACCTAAACCTAACCGTCACTGGGGATAATTGGGCTATCCCTGTACCTGCACATTGCCTAAACCTAACCCTCACAGGAATAGCCCGGATTCCAAATGATGGAACACCGGCGACATACCTAAACCTAACCGTCACTGGGGATAGTTGGGCTATCCCTGTACCTGCACATTACCTAAACCTAACCCTCACAGGAGTAGCCCGGATTCTAGATGATGTAGCCCGGATTCTAGATGATGGAACACCGGCGACATACCTAAACCTAACCGTCACGGGGGATAGTTGGGCTATCCCTGTACCTGCACATTGCCTAAACCTAACCCTCGCAGGAGTAGCCCGGATTCTAGATGCGGAATAATTTCTTATAGAAATGGTGGTCTATAACAAAATAGGGGGGTTGAGGAGGATTGAATAAGAGAGTTGGGATGGTGTAGTGGTTAAAGGATGTGGTTTGGGAACAGAGGGACCCGAGTTCGAGACCAGCGTGGAGCAAGGAATATTTTCTTGGAGGAATAGTGGTCTTTAGCAATACAGCTGGGTTGAGGAGGTTCATAGGTCTAGGAGTAGGGGGTGGAGGAAACTAGATGGTTGGTGTGGTGGTCGGTGAGGGCGGCTCGGGAGCAAGGAGTCCCGAGTTCGAGCCCGGCACCAGGACCAGTTTTGGTCTGGAGGACGATTAGCATTAGGTTGATGTTGGGAGGGAGGTTAGGTCTAGGTGCTGGTGAACGGTAAGATGGTGAGGGAAAATTGAGATTGTGATTGGTCAGGGCAACAAGCGAATGGGTGACTGAGGAGAATTTGACGATTGTTAGATACTTGTGGGAAGTGGAAATAAATCGAAGAAAGGTGGCAAAGGATTGTGGGTAAAGGGTTAATTCAGTTCACCATGGGTGTGAGAAGTGGTGCAGATGGATAGGAGGCTTGAGAAAATGGGAGATGGTTAGGAATCATTCGCCTTTACGGTTGCACGGTAAGTGTGTGATGTCTGGATAAGGTTGGGTGGTTCCTAGGGGGATTATTGGTAGAAGCTTGGTGCTTAGGTACCCGCCAGTATGAACCTCGAGCAGTGCCCCGGAGACCTTGCGGTGTTAACGAAGGGGTACTGTAGAAGGTAAGTGTACCGGCCGCTCTGGGTCCACTTGGACAGCACGCAGAGTTGGTGGCCTGGGTGGAAAGGCCTCAAATGGATCCCAATCTTCTATCGGTGACTAGCATCAGAGGGTTATTCTAGGTTGGTTGAGGTGTTGGGGTTGGATTTGGTTAAATGGTTGTAATTTTGATTAAATGTCAGTAATTTTGGTCTTCTGGTAGCAGTATTTGGGTTGGGTAGTACTGGGATGGAGGAAGGACACACGCCGGGATTGATCACCTTGGCGGGCCGCCTCAGAGGAGGGTGTCTGGTGTTTAAAGAGCCGAAACACCCAATGATCCTGAGGTACACCACTGATGACGTGTCTTTTGGGTAGCAGAGTTAGTTCTTGGACTTGGCATAGATCTACACATACCTAAACCTACCCGTCGCTGACAACAGGCCTAAATCTACCCCTCACAGGAGTAGCCCGGATTTTGGGATGATTTGGATTTTATGGTTGCTGGTGACATACCTACTCCTTATTGAAGGAAGAATTAGTTTGGGACCAATTGGGGCATCTCTGGGGGGATAATCTTGGGAAGCTCATTGATATCCGTATGGGAAGGGGGAGAGCCTTGGGAAGGGGTTGCGATTTTCAAATCTGAATAATAAAACAACTAGGGGAATGGAGTATTGGAGAGAAAAGGTAAAACAAGCGTTTATGGGTGGATCAGCCTCATCAAAAACATGCGCCGGCCTGTGCATTCCTGCGTTCTCCCTAATCCAAACTGGGTAGCCGTGAGACGGTTATCTGGGGAGGCGTTGCTTTTAAAAAACCTAACCTAGCCTGTGCCTTCGGACATGGGGGCTGTGAAAAACCAGAGCATTGGGTCGTCGTAATCTAGGAACTAGTTTCTTAAATTAGAGGGAAGATGAGAAGGAAAATGTTTTCCGGGGGGAGCGGTGTTCGGTCGGGATTATCGGGCAATGTCTTTCGGGGCATGGTTCGGTTCGCCGGCCGGAAATAAATCCAGAAAGAAGATTTCGCTCACCTTGATAGATATGGGGGGTATGATGGGTGTAGGGGGGTTTTATAGAAATAGTCTAGGGACATGCTGCCTCACTTGGTTCTGAACCGGGTGATCCGGGTGGGAATCGAGTGTGGGAGCGGAAAGGATGCCAAGCCAGGCTCCTGAGGGGGCCGACGCAGTCTCGCCGCCCTCCCTCGTTTCGTTTCCTTCATGAGGTTCAACACTAGCCCGGGCCAGAGAGCTGGCTGGTGGTCGGGAAGGTTGGGGAGTCATAGATTAGAGGGACAATTGGAAGGGAAATTATTTCCGGGGGGAGTGATGTTCGGTCGGGATTATCGGGTCATGACCCTTCGGGGTGTGGTTCGGTTCGCCGGCCGGAAGTAAATCCAGAATGAAGATTTCGCTCCTTAGGGAGAATGGGGAAGGGGAGGGTTAGATGTTGGAGAGTGGGCTAGAGATTAATGTGGTCTGTTTTCTTTTCGTTTGTGTAGTAAAAACGATGGATAGGAACGAGCTCTTCAAGATCCTCGTCAGGGAGATGCATAAAATTATTAAAATGAATCATCATTAAAGAACCTGGGGGGTAGAGGAGGAGCCAGGGCCCAGGTCCCTCCAGAGAGTGGCCAGGTGGCTGGGATCGGTGGGGGTGCCGGCAGCCCCAACGCCAACAACGGGCTGGAAGCTTTATGGCAGTGCTAGGAGGTGGTTCGAGGACAGCCTGGGTATCCTTAGGAGGCATTACAGCTCAATCCGGGAGGAGATCTGGGTTAGACTGAGTCACATGGATCTGGAGGAGGGGGATAGGGCGCTGGAGGTGACAGCTAGTCTAGATGCTGGAACACCGGCGACATACCTAAACCTAACTGTCACTGGGGATAATTGGGCTATCCCTGTACCTGCACATTACCTAAACCTAACCCTCACAGGAGTAGCCCGGATTCTAGATGATGTAGCCCGGATTCTAGATGATGGAACACCGGCGACATACCTAAACCTAACCGTCACTGGGGATAGTTGGGCTATCCCTGTACCTGCACATTACCTAAACCTAACCCTCACAGGAATAGCCCGGATTACAAATGATGGAACACTGGCGACATACCTAAACCTAACCGTCACTGGGGATAATTGGGCTATCCCTGTACCTGCACATTGCCTAAACCTAACCCTCACAGGAATAGCCCGGATTCCAAATGATGGAACACCGGCGACATACCTAAACCTAACCGTCACTGGGGATAGTTGGGCTATCCCTGTACCTGCACATTACCTAAACCTAACCCTCACAGGAGTAGCCCGGATTCTAGATGATGTAGCCCGGATTCTAGATGATGGAACACCGGCGACATACCTAAACCTAACCGTCACGGGGGATAGTTGGGCTATCCCTGTACCTGCACATTGCCTAAACCTAACCCTCGCAGGAGTAGCCCGGATTCTAGATGCGGAATAATTTCTTATAGAAATGGTGGTCTATAACAAAATAGGGGGGTTGAGGAGGATTGAATAAGAGAGTTGGGATGGTGTAGTGGTTAAAGGATGTGGTTTGGGAACAGAGGGACCCGAGTTCGAGACCAGCGTGGAGCAAGGAATATTTTCTTGGAGGAATAGTGGTCTTTAGCAATACAGCTGGGTTGAGGAGGTTCATAGGTCTAGGAGTAGGGGGTGGAGGAAACTAGATGGTTGGTGTGGTGGTCGGTGAGGGCGGCTCGGGAGCAAGGAGTCCCGAGTTCGAGCCCGGCACCAGGACCAGTTTTGGTCTGGAGGACGATTAGCATTAGGTTGATGTTGGGAGGGAGGTTAGGTCTAGGTGCTGGTGAACGGTAAGATGGTGAGGGAAAATTGAGATTGTGATTGGTCAGGGCAACAAGCGAATGGGTGACTGAGGAGAATTTGACGATTGTTAGATACTTGTGGGAAGTGGAAATAAATCGAAGAAAGGTGGCAAAGGATTGTGGGTAAAGGGTTAATTCAGTTCACCATGGGTGTGAGAAGTGGTGCAGATGGATAGGAGGCTTGAGAAAATGGGAGATGGTTAGGAATCATTCGCCTTTACGGTTGCACGGTAAGTGTGTGATGTCTGGATAAGGTTGGGTGGTTCCTAGGGGGATTATTGGTAGAAGCTTGGTGCTTAGGTACCCGCCAGTATGAACCTCGAGCAGTGCCCCGGAGACCTTGCGGTGTTAACGAAGGGGTACTGTAGAAGGTAAGTGTACCGGCCGCTCTGGGTCCACTTGGACAGCACGCAGAGTTGGTGGCCTGGGTGGAAAGGCCTCAAATGGATCCCAATCTTCTATCGGTGACTAGCATCAGAGGGTTATTCTAGGTTGGTTGAGGTGTTGGGGTTGGATTTGGTTAAATGGTTGTAATTTTGATTAAATGTCAGTAATTTTGGTCTTCTGGTAGCAGTATTTGGGTTGGGTAGTACTGGGATGGAGGAAGGACACACGCCGGGATTGATCACCTTGGCGGGCCGCCTCAGAGGAGGGTGTCTGGTGTTTAAAGAGCCGAAACACCCAATGATCCTGAGGTACACCACTGATGACGTGTCTTTTGGGTAGCAGAGTTAGTTCTTGGACTTGGCATAGATCTACACATACCTAAACCTACCCGTCGCTGACAACAGGCCTAAATCTACCCCTCACAGGAGTAGCCCGGATTTTGGGATGATTTGGATTTTATGGTTGCTGGTGACATACCTACTCCTTATTGAAGGAAGAATTAGTTTGGGACCAATTGGGGCATCTCTGGGGGGATAATCTTGGGAAGCTCATTGATATCCGTATGGGAAGGGGGAGAGCCTTGGGAAGGGGTTGCGATTTTCAAATCTGAATAATAAAACAACTAGGGGAATGGAGTATTGGAGAGAAAAGGTAAAACAAGCGTTTATGGGTGGATCAGCCTCATCAAAAACATGCGCCGGCCTGTGCATTCCTGCGTTCTCCCTAATCCAAACTGGGTAGCCGTGAGACGGTTATCTGGGGGGAGGCGTTGCTTTTAAAAACCTAACCTAGCCTGTGCCTTCGGACATGGGGGGGCTGTGAAAAACCAGAGCATTGGGTCGTCGTAATCTAGGAACTAGTTTCTTAAATTAGAGGGAAGATGAGAAGGAAAATGTTTTCCGGGGGAGCGGTGTTCGGTCGGGATTATCGGGCAATGTCTTTCGGGGCATGGTTCGGTTCGCCGGCCGGAAATAAATCCAGAGAGAAGATTTCGCTCACCTTGATAGATATGGGGGGTATGATGGGTGTAGGGGGGTTTTATAGAAATAGTCTAGGGACATGCTGCCTCACTTGGTTCTGAACCGGGTGATCCGGGTGGGAATCGAGTGTGGGAGCGGAAAGGATGCCAAGCCAGGCTCCTGAGGGGGCCGACGCAGTCTCGCCGCCCTCCCTCGTTTCGTTTCCTTCATGAGGTTCAACACTAGCCCGGGCCAGAGAGCTGGCTGGTGGTCGGGAAGGTTGGGGAGTCATAGATTAGAGGGACAATTGGAAGGGAAATTATTTCCGGGGGGAGTGATGTTCGGTCGGGATTATCGGGTCATGACCCTTCGGGGTGTGGTTCGGTTCGCCGGCCGGAAGTAAATCCAGAATGAAGATTTCGCTCCTTAGGGAGAATGGGGAAGGGGAGGGTTAGATGTTGGAGAGTGGGCTAGAGATTAATGTGGTCTGTTTTCTTTTCGTTTGTGTAGTAAAAACGATGGATAGGAACGAGCTCTTCAAGATCCTCGTCAGGGAGATGCATAAAATTATTAAAATGAATCATCATTAAAGAACCTGGGGGGGGTAGAGGAGGAGCCAGGGCCCTGGTCCCTCCAGCGCGGGGCCAGGTGGCTGGGATCGGGGGGGGTGCCGGCAGCCCCAACGCCAACAACGGGCTGGAAGCTTTATGGCAGTGCTAGGAGGTGGTTCGAGGACAGCCTGGGTATCCTTAGGAGGCATTACAGCTCAATCCGGGAGGAGATCTGGGTTAGACTGAGTCACATGGATCTGGAGGAGGGGGATAGGGCGCTGGAGGTGACAGCTAGTCTAGATGCTGGAACACCGGCGACATACCTAAACCTAACTGTCACTGGGGATAATTGGGCTATCCCTGTACCTGCACATTACCTAAACCTAACCCTCACAGGAGTAGCCCGGATTCTAGATGATGTAGCCCGGATTCTAGATGATGGAACACCGGCGACATACCTAAACCTAACCGTCACTGGGGATAGTTGGGCTATCCCTGTACCTGCACATTACCTAAACCTAACCCTCACAGGAATAGCCCGGATTACAAATGATGGAACACTGGCGACATACCTAAACCTAACCGTCACTGGGGATAATTGGGCTATCCCTGTACCTGCACATTGCCTAAACCTAACCCTCACAGGAATAGCCCGGATTCCAAATGATGGAACACCGGCGACATACCTAAACCTAACCGTCACTGGGGATAGTTGGGCTATCCCTGTACCTGCACATTACCTAAACCTAACCCTCACAGGAGTAGCCCGGATTCTAGATGATGTAGCCCGGATTCTAGATGATGGAACACCGGCGACATACCTAAACCTAACCGTCACGGGGGATAGTTGGGCTATCCCTGTACCTGCACATTGCCTAAACCTAACCCTCGCAGGAGTAGCCCGGATTCTAGATGCGGAATAATTTCTTATAGAAATGGTGGTCTATAACAAAATAGGGGGGTTGAGGAGGATTGAATAAGAGAGTTGGGATGGTGTAGTGGTTAAAGGATGTGGTTTGGGAACAGAGGGACCCGAGTTCGAGACCAGCGTGGAGCAAGGAATATTTTCTTGGAGGAATAGTGGTCTTTAGCAATACAGCTGGGTTGAGGAGGTTCATAGGTCTAGGAGTAGGGGGTGGAGGAAACTAGATGGTTGGTGTGGTGGTCGGTGAGGGCGGCTCGGGAGCAAGGAGTCCCGAGTTCGAGCCCGGCACCAGGACCAGTTTTGGTCTGGAGGACGATTAGCATTAGGTTGATGTTGGGAGGGAGGTTAGGTCTAGGTGCTGGTGAACGGTAAGATGGTGAGGGAAAATTGAGATTGTGATTGGTCAGGGCAACAAGCGAATGGGTGACTGAGGAGAATTTGACGATTGTTAGATACTTGTGGGAAGTGGAAATAAATCGAAGAAAGGTGGCAAAGGATTGTGGGTAAAGGGTTAATTCAGTTCACCATGGGTGTGAGAAGTGGTGCAGATGGATAGGAGGCTTGAGAAAATGGGAGATGGTTAGGAATCATTCGCCTTTACGGTTGCACGGTAAGTGTGTGATGTCTGGATAAGGTTGGGTGGTTCCTAGGGGGGATTATTGGTAGAAGCTTGGTGCTTAGGTACCCGCCAGTATGAACCTCGAGCAGTGCCCCGGAGACCTTGCGGTGTTAACGAAGGGGTACTGTAGAAGGTAAGTGTACCGGCCGCTCTGGGTCCACTTGGACAGCACGCAGAGTTGGTGGCCTGGGTGGAAAGGCCTCAAATGGATCCCAATCTTCTATCGGTGACTAGCATCAGAGGGTTATTCTAGGTTGGTTGAGGTGTTGGGGTTGGATTTGGTTAAATGGTTGTAATTTTGATTAAATGTCAGTAATTTTGGTCTTCTGGTAGCAGTATTTGGGTTGGGTAGTACTGGGATGGAGGAAGGACACACGCCGGGATTGATCACCTTGGCGGGCCGCCTCAGAGGAGGGTGTCTGGTGTTTAAAGAGCCGAAACACCCAATGATCCTGAGGTACACCACTGATGACGTGTCTTTTGGGTAGCAGAGTTAGTTCTTGGACTTGGCATAGATCTACACATACCTAAACCTACCCGTCGCTGACAACAGGCCTAAATCTACCCCTCACAGGAGTAGCCCGGATTTTGGGATGATTTGGATTTTATGGTTGCTGGTGACATACCTACTCCTTATTGAAGGAAGAATTAGTTTGGGACCAATTGGGGCATCTCTGGGGGGGATAATCTTGGGAAGCTCATTGATATCCGTATGGGAAGGGGGAGAGCCTTGGGAAGGGGTTGCGATTTTCAAATCTGAATAATAAAACAACTAGGGGAATGGAGTATTGGAGAGAAAAGGTAAAACAAGCGTTTATGGGTGGATCAGCCTCATCAAAAACATGCGCCGGCCTGTGCATTCCTGCGTTCTCCCTAATCCAAACTGGGTAGCCGTGAGACGGTTATCTGGGGGGAGGCGTTGCTTTTAAAAAACCTAACCTAGCCTGTGCCTTCGGACATGGGGGGGCTGTGAAAAACCAGAGCATTGGGTCGTCGTAATCTAGGAACTAGTTTCTTAAATTAGAGGGAAGATGAGAAGGAAAATGTTTTCCGGGGGAGCGGTGTTCGGTCGGGATTATCGGGCAATGTCTCTCGGCGCATCGTTCGGTTCGCCGGCCGGAAATAAATCCAGAGAGAAGATTTCGCTCACCTTGATAGATATGGGGGGTATGATGGGTGTAGGGGGGTTTTATAGAAATAGTCTAGGGACATGCTGCCTCACTTGGTTCTGAACCGGGTGATCCGGGTGGGAATCGAGTGTGGGAGCGGAAAGGATGCCAAGCCAGGCTCCTGAGGGGGCCGACGCAGTCTCGCCGCCCTCCCTCGTTTCGTTTCCTTCATGAGGTTCAACACTAGCCCGGGCCAGAGAGCTGGCTGGTGGTCGGGAAGGTTGGGGAGTCATAGATTAGAGGGACAATTGGAAGGGAAATTATTTCCGGGGGGAGTGATGTTCGGTCGGGATTATCGGGTCATGACCCTTCGGGGTGTGGTTCGGTTCGCCGGCCGGAAGTAAATCCAGAATGAAGATTTCGCTCCTTAGGGAGAATGGGGAAGGGGAGGGTTAGATGTTGGAGAGTGGGCTAGAGATTAATGTGGTCTGTTTTCTTTTCGTTTGTGTAGTAAAAACGATGGATAGGAACGAGCTCTTCAAGATCCTCGTCAGGGAGATGCATAAAATTATTAAAATGAATCATCATTAAAGAACCTGGGGGGTAGAGGAGGAGCCAGGGCCCAGGTCCCTCCAGAGAGTGGCCAGGTGGCTGGGATCGGTGGGGGTGCCGGCAGCCCCAACGCCAACAACGGGCTGGAAGCTTTATGGCAGTGCTAGGAGGTGGTTCGAGGACAGCCTGGGTATCCTTAGGAGGCATTACAGCTCAATCCGGGAGGAGATCTGGGTTAGACTGAGTCACATGGATCTGGAGGAGGGGGATAGGGCGCTGGAGGTGACAGCTAGTCTAGATGCTGGAACACCGGCGACATACCTAAACCTAACTGTCACTGGGGATAATTGGGCTATCCCTGTACCTGCACATTACCTAAACCTAACCCTCACAGGAGTAGCCCGGATTCTAGATGATGTAGCCCGGATTCTAGATGATGGAACACCGGCGACATACCTAAACCTAACCGTCACTGGGGATAGTTGGGCTATCCCTGTACCTGCACATTACCTAAACCTAACCCTCACAGGAATAGCCCGGATTACAAATGATGGAACACTGGCGACATACCTAAACCTAACCGTCACTGGGGATAATTGGGCTATCCCTGTACCTGCACATTGCCTAAACCTAACCCTCACAGGAATAGCCCGGATTCCAAATGATGGAACACCGGCGACATACCTAAACCTAACCGTCACTGGGGATAGTTGGGCTATCCCTGTACCTGCACATTACCTAAACCTAACCCTCACAGGAGTAGCCCGGATTCTAGATGATGTAGCCCGGATTCTAGATGATGGAACACCGGCGACATACCTAAACCTAACCGTCACGGGGGATAGTTGGGCTATCCCTGTACCTGCACATTGCCTAAACCTAACCCTCGCAGGAGTAGCCCGGATTCTAGATGCGGAATAATTTCTTATAGAAATGGTGGTCTATAACAAAATAGGGGGTTGAGGAGGATTGAATAAGAGAGTTGGGATGGTGTAGTGGTTAAAGGATGTGGTTTGGGAACAGAGGGACCCGAGTTCGAGACCAGCGTGGAGCAAGGAATATTTTCTTGGAGGAATAGTGGTCTTTAGCAATACAGCTGGGTTGAGGAGGTTCATAGGTCTAGGAGTAGGGGGTGGAGGAAACTAGATGGTTGGTGTGGTGGTCGGTGAGGGCGGCTCGGGAGCAAGGAGTCCCGAGTTCGAGCCCGGCACCAGGACCAGTTTTGGTCTGGAGGACGATTAGCATTAGGTTGATGTTGGGAGGGAGGTTAGGTCTAGGTGCTGGTGAACGGTAAGATGGTGAGGGAAAATTGAGATTGTGATTGGTCAGGGCAACAAGCGAATGGGTGACTGAGGAGAATTTGACGATTGTTAGATACTTGTGGGAAGTGGAAATAAATCGAAGAAAGGTGGCAAAGGATTGTGGGTAAAGGGTTAATTCAGTTCACCATGGGTGTGAGAAGTGGTGCAGATGGATAGGAGGCTTGAGAAAATGGGAGATGGTTAGGAATCATTCGCCTTTACGGTTGCACGGTAAGTGTGTGATGTCTGGATAAGGTTGGGTGGTTCCTAGGGGGATTATTGGTAGAAGCTTGGTGCTTAGGTACCCGCCAGTATGAACCTCGAGCAGTGCCCCGGAGACCTTGCGGTGTTAACGAAGGGGTACTGTAGAAGGTAAGTGTACCGGCCGCTCTGGGTCCACTTGGACAGCACGCAGAGTTGGTGGCCTGGGTGGAAAGGCCTCAAATGGATCCCAATCTTCTATCGGTGACTAGCATCAGAGGGTTATTCTAGGTTGGTTGAGGTGTTGGGGTTGGATTTGGTTAAATGGTTGTAATTTTGATTAAATGTCAGTAATTTTGGTCTTCTGGTAGCAGTATTTGGGTTGGGTAGTACTGGGATGGAGGAAGGACACACGCCGGGATTGATCACCTTGGCGGGCCGCCTCAGAGGAGGGTGTCTGGTGTTTAAAGAGCCGAAACACCCAATGATCCTGAGGTACACCACTGATGACGTGTCTTTTGGGTAGCAGAGTTAGTTCTTGGACTTGGCATAGATCTACACATACCTAAACCTACCCGTCGCTGACAACAGGCCTAAATCTACCCCTCACAGGAGTAGCCCGGATTTTGGGATGATTTGGATTTTATGGTTGCTGGTGACATACCTACTCCTTATTGAAGGAAGAATTAGTTTGGGACCAATTGGGGCATCTCTGGGGGGGATAATCTTGGGAAGCTCATTGATATCCGTATGGGAAGGGGGAGAGCCTTGGGAAGGGGTTGCGATTTTCAAATCTGAATAATAAAACAACTAGGGGAATGGAGTATTGGAGAGAAAAGGTAAAACAAGCGTTTATGGGTGGATCAGCCTCATCAAAAACATGCGCCGGCCTGTGCATTCCTGCGTTCTCCCTAATCCAAACTGGGTAGCCGTGAGACGGTTATCTGGGGAGGCGTTGCTTTTAAAAAACCTAACCTAGCCTGTGCCTTCGGACATGGGGGGGCTGTGAAAAACCAGAGCATTGGGTCGTCGTAATCTAGGAACTAGTTTCTTAAATTAGAGGGAAGATGAGAAGGAAAATGTTTTCCGGGGGGAGCGGTGTTCGGTCGGGATTATCGGGCAATGTCTTTCGGGGCATGGTTCGGTTCGCCGGCCGGAAATAAATCCAGAGAGAAGATTTCGCTCACCTTGATAGATATGGGGGGTATGATGGGTGTAGGGGGGTTTTATAGAAATAGTCTAGGGACATGCTGCCTCACTTGGTTCTGAACCGGGTGATCCGGGTGGGAATCGAGTGTGGGAGCGGAAAGGATGCCAAGCCAGGCTCCTGAGGGGGCCGACGCAGTCTCGCCGCCCTCCCTCGTTTCGTTTCCTTCATGAGGTTCAACACTAGCCCGGGCCAGAGAGCTGGCTGGTGGTCGGGAAGGTTGGGGAGTCATAGATTAGAGGGACAATTGGAAGGGAAATTATTTCCGGGGGGAGTGATGTTCGGTCGGGATTATCGGGTCATGACCCTTCGGGGTGTGGTTCGGTTCGCCGGCCGGAAGTAAATCCAGAATGAAGATTTCGCTCCTTAGGGAGAATGGGGAAGGGGAGGGTTAGATGTTGGAGAGTGGGCTAGAGATTAATGTGGTCTGTTTTCTTTTCGTTTGTGTAGTAAAAACGATGGATAGGAACGAGCTCTTCAAGATCCTCGTCAGGGAGATGCATAAAATTATTAAAATGAATCATCATTAAAGAACCTGGGGGGTAGAGGAGGAGCCAGGGCCCAGGTCCCTCCAGAGAGTGGCCAGGTGGCTGGGATCGGTGGGGGTGCCGGCAGCCCCAACGCCAACAACGGGCTGGAAGCTTTATGGCAGTGCTAGGAGGTGGTTCGAGGACAGCCTGGGTATCCTTAGGAGGCATTACAGCTCAATCCGGGAGGAGATCTGGGTTAGACTGAGTCACATGGATCTGGAGGAGGGGGATAGGGCGCTGGAGGTGACAGCTAGTCTAGATGCTGGAACACCGGCGACATACCTAAACCTAACTGTCACTGGGGATAATTGGGCTATCCCTGTACCTGCACATTACCTAAACCTAACCCTCACAGGAGTAGCCCGGATTCTAGATGATGTAGCCCGGATTCTAGATGATGGAACACCGGCGACATACCTAAACCTAACCGTCACTGGGGATAGTTGGGCTATCCCTGTACCTGCACATTACCTAAACCTAACCCTCACAGGAATAGCCCGGATTACAAATGATGGAACACTGGCGACATACCTAAACCTAACCGTCACTGGGGATAATTGGGCTATCCCTGTACCTGCACATTGCCTAAACCTAACCCTCACAGGAATAGCCCGGATTCCAAATGATGGAACACCGGCGACATACCTAAACCTAACCGTCACTGGGGATAGTTGGGCTATCCCTGTACCTGCACATTACCTAAACCTAACCCTCACAGGAGTAGCCCGGATTCTAGATGATGTAGCCCGGATTCTAGATGATGGAACACCGGCGACATACCTAAACCTAACCGTCACGGGGGATAGTTGGGCTATCCCTGTACCTGCACATTGCCTAAACCTAACCCTCGCAGGAGTAGCCCGGATTCTAGATGCGGAATAATTTCTTATAGAAATGGTGGTCTATAACAAAATAGGGGGGTTGAGGAGGATTGAATAAGAGAGTTGGGATGGTGTAGTGGTTAAAGGATGTGGTTTGGGAACAGAGGGACCCGAGTTCGAGACCAGCGTGGAGCAAGGAATATTTTCTTGGAGGAATAGTGGTCTTTAGCAATACAGCTGGGTTGAGGAGGTTCATAGGTCTAGGAGTAGGGGGTGGAGGAAACTAGATGGTTGGTGTGGTGGTCGGTGAGGGCGGCTCGGGAGCAAGGAGTCCCGAGTTCGAGCCCGGCACCAGGACCAGTTTTGGTCTGGAGGACGATTAGCATTAGGTTGATGTTGGGAGGGAGGTTAGGTCTAGGTGCTGGTGAACGGTAAGATGGTGAGGGAAAATTGAGATTGTGATTGGTCAGGGCAACAAGCGAATGGGTGACTGAGGAGAATTTGACGATTGTTAGATACTTGTGGGAAGTGGAAATAAATCGAAGAAAGGTGGCAAAGGATTGTGGGTAAAGGGTTAATTCAGTTCACCATGGGTGTGAGAAGTGGTGCAGATGGATAGGAGGCTTGAGAAAATGGGAGATGGTTAGGAATCATTCGCCTTTACGGTTGCACGGTAAGTGTGTGATGTCTGGATAAGGTTGGGTGGTTCCTAGGGGGATTATTGGTAGAAGCTTGGTGCTTAGGTACCCGCCAGTATGAACCTCGAGCAGTGCCCCGGAGACCTTGCGGTGTTAACGAAGGGGTACTGTAGAAGGTAAGTGTACCGGCCGCTCTGGGTCCACTTGGACAGCACGCAGAGTTGGTGGCCTGGGTGGAAAGGCCTCAAATGGATCCCAATCTTCTATCGGTGACTAGCATCAGAGGGTTATTCTAGGTTGGTTGAGGTGTTGGGGTTGGATTTGGTTAAATGGTTGTAATTTTGATTAAATGTCAGTAATTTTGGTCTTCTGGTAGCAGTATTTGGGTTGGGTAGTACTGGGATGGAGGAAGGACACACGCCGGGATTGATCACCTTGGCGGGCCGCCTCAGAGGAGGGTGTCTGGTGTTTAAAGAGCCGAAACACCCAATGATCCTGAGGTACACCACTGATGACGTGTCTTTTGGGTAGCAGAGTTAGTTCTTGGACTTGGCATAGATCTACACATACCTAAACCTACCCGTCGCTGACAACAGGCCTAAATCTACCCCTCACAGGAGTAGCCCGGATTTTGGGATGATTTGGATTTTATGGTTGCTGGTGACATACCTACTCCTTATTGAAGGAAGAATTAGTTTGGGACCAATTGGGGCATCTCTGGGGGGGATAATCTTGGGAAGCTCATTGATATCCGTATGGGAAGGGGGAGAGCCTTGGGAAGGGGTTGCGATTTTCAAATCTGAATAATAAAACAACTAGGGGAATGGAGTATTGGAGAGAAAAGGTAAAACAAGCGTTTATGGGTGGATCAGCCTCATCAAAAACATGCGCCGGCCTGTGCATTCCTGCGTTCTCCCTAATCCAAACTGGGTAGCCGTGAGACGGTTATCTGGGGGGAGGCGTTGCTTTTAAAAAACCTAACCTAGCCTGTGCCTTCGGACATGGGGGGGCTGTGAAAAACCAGAGCATTGGGTCGTCGTAATCTAGGAACTAGTTTCTTAAATTAGAGGGAAGATGAGAAGGAAAATGTTTTCCGGGGGGAGCGGTGTTCGGTCGGGATTATCGGGCAATGTCTTTCGGGGCATGGTTCGGTTCGCCGGCCGGAAATAAATCCAGAGAGAAGATTTCGCTCACCTTGATAGATATGGGGGGTATGATGGGTGTAGGGGGGTTTTATAGAAATAGTCTAGGGACATGCTGCCTCACTTGGTTCTGAACCGGGTGATCCGGGTGGGAATCGAGTGTGGGAGCGGAAAGGATGCCAAGCCAGGCTCCTGAGGGGGCCGACGCAGTCTCGCCGCCCTCCCTCGTTTCGTTTCCTTCATGAGGTTCAACACTAGCCCGGGCCAGAGAGCTGGCTGGTGGTCGGGAAGGTTGGGGAGTCATAGATTAGAGGGACAATTGGAAGGGAAATTATTTCCGGGGGGAGTGATGTTCGGTCGGGATTATCGGGTCATGACCCTTCGGGGTGTGGTTCGGTTCGCCGGCCGGAAGTAAATCCAGAATGAAGATTTCGCTCCTTAGGGAGAATGGGGAAGGGGAGGGTTAGATGTTGGAGAGTGGGCTAGAGATTAATGTGGTCTGTTTTCTTTTCGTTTGTGTAGTAAAAACGATGGATAGGAACGAGCTCTTCAAGATCCTCGTCAGGGAGATGCATAAAATTATTAAAATGAATCATCATTAAAGAACCTGGGGGGGTAGAGGAGGAGCCAGGGCCCAGGTCCCTCCAGAGAGTGGCCAGGTGGCTGGGATCGGTGGGGGTGCCGGCAGCCCCAACGCCAACAACGGGCTGGAAGCTTTATGGCAGTGCTAGGAGGTGGTTCGAGGACAGCCTGGGTATCCTTAGGAGGCATTACAGCTCAATCCGGGAGGAGATCTGGGTTAGACTGAGTCACATGGATCTGGAGGAGGGGGATAGGGCGCTGGAGGTGACAGCTAGTCTAGATGCTGGAACACCGGCGACATACCTAAACCTAACTGTCACTGGGGATAATTGGGCTATCCCTGTACCTGCACATTACCTAAACCTAACCCTCACAGGAGTAGCCCGGATTCTAGATGATGTAGCCCGGATTCTAGATGATGGAACACCGGCGACATACCTAAACCTAACCGTCACTGGGGATAGTTGGGCTATCCCTGTACCTGCACATTACCTAAACCTAACCCTCACAGGAATAGCCCGGATTACAAATGATGGAACACTGGCGACATACCTAAACCTAACCGTCACTGGGGATAATTGGGCTATCCCTGTACCTGCACATTGCCTAAACCTAACCCTCACAGGAATAGCCCGGATTCCAAATGATGGAACACCGGCGACATACCTAAACCTAACCGTCACTGGGGATAGTTGGGCTATCCCTGTACCTGCACATTACCTAAACCTAACCCTCACAGGAGTAGCCCGGATTCTAGATGATGTAGCCCGGATTCTAGATGATGGAACACCGGCGACATACCTAAACCTAACCGTCACGGGGGATAGTTGGGCTATCCCTGTACCTGCACATTGCCTAAACCTAACCCTCGCAGGAGTAGCCCGGATTCTAGATGCGGAATAATTTCTTATAGAAATGGTGGTCTATAACAAAATAGGGGGGTTGAGGAGGATTGAATAAGAGAGTTGGGATGGTGTAGTGGTTAAAGGATGTGGTTTGGGAACAGAGGGACCCGAGTTCGAGACCAGCGTGGAGCAAGGAATATTTTCTTGGAGGAATAGTGGTCTTTAGCAATACAGCTGGGTTGAGGAGGTTCATAGGTCTAGGAGTAGGGGGTGGAGGAAACTAGATGGTTGGTGTGGTGGTCGGTGAGGGCGGCTCGGGAGCAAGGAGTCCCGAGTTCGAGCCCGGCACCAGGACCAGTTTTGGTCTGGAGGACGATTAGCATTAGGTTGATGTTGGGAGGGAGGTTAGGTCTAGGTGCTGGTGAACGGTAAGATGGTGAGGGAAAATTGAGATTGTGATTGGTCAGGGCAACAAGCGAATGGGTGACTGAGGAGAATTTGACGATTGTTAGATACTTGTGGGAAGTGGAAATAAATCGAAGAAAGGTGGCAAAGGATTGTGGGTAAAGGGTTAATTCAGTTCACCATGGGTGTGAGAAGTGGTGCAGATGGATAGGAGGCTTGAGAAAATGGGAGATGGTTAGGAATCATTCGCCTTTACGGTTGCACGGTAAGTGTGTGATGTCTGGATAAGGTTGGGTGGTTCCTAGGGGGATTATTGGTAGAAGCTTGGTGCTTAGGTACCCGCCAGTATGAACCTCGAGCAGTGCCCCGGAGACCTTGCGGTGTTAACGAAGGGGTACTGTAGAAGGTAAGTGTACCGGCCGCTCTGGGTCCACTTGGACAGCACGCAGAGTTGGTGGCCTGGGTGGAAAGGCCTCAAATGGATCCCAATCTTCTATCGGTGACTAGCATCAGAGGGTTATTCTAGGTTGGTTGAGGTGTTGGGGTTGGATTTGGTTAAATGGTTGTAATTTTGATTAAATGTCAGTAATTTTGGTCTTCTGGTAGCAGTATTTGGGTTGGGTAGTACTGGGATGGAGGAAGGACACACGCCGGGATTGATCACCTTGGCGGGCCGCCTCAGAGGAGGGTGTCTGGTGTTTAAAGAGCCGAAACACCCAATGATCCTGAGGTACACCACTGATGACGTGTCTTTTGGGTAGCAGAGTTAGTTCTTGGACTTGGCATAGATCTACACATACCTAAACCTACCCGTCGCTGACAACAGGCCTAAATCTACCCCTCACAGGAGTAGCCCGGATTTTGGGATGATTTGGATTTTATGGTTGCTGGTGACATACCTACTCCTTATTGAAGGAAGAATTAGTTTGGGACCAATTGGGGCATCTCTGGGGGGGATAATCTTGGGAAGCTCATTGATATCCGTATGGGAAGGGGGAGAGCCTTGGGAAGGGGTTGCGATTTTCAAATCTGAATAATAAAACAACTAGGGGAATGGAGTATTGGAGAGAAAAGGTAAAACAAGCGTTTATGGGTGGATCAGCCTCATCAAAAACATGCGCCGGCCTGTGCATTCCTGCGTTCTCCCTAATCCAAACTGGGTAGCCGTGAGACGGTTATCTGGGGGGAGGCGTTGCTTTTAAAAAACCTAACCTAGCCTGTGCCTTCGGACATGGGGGGGCTGTGAAAAACCAGAGCATTGGGTCGTCGTAATCTAGGAACTAGTTTCTTAAATTAGAGGGAAGATGAGAAGGAAAATGTTTTCCGGGGGGAGCGGTGTTCGGTCGGGATTATCGGGCAATGTCTTTCGGGGCATGGTTCGGTTCGCCGGCCGGAAATAAATCCAGAGAGAAGATTTCGCTCACCTTGATAGATATGGGGGGTATGATGGGTGTAGGGGGGGTTTTATAGAAATAGTCTAGGGACATGCTGCCTCACTTGGTTCTGAACCGGGTGATCCGGGTGGGAATCGAGTGTGGGAGCGGAAAGGATGCCAAGCCAGGCTCCTGAGGGGGGCCGACGCAGTCTCGCCGCCCTCCCTCGTTTCGTTTCCTTCATGAGGTTCAACACTAGCCCGGGCCAGAGAGCTGGCTGGTGGTCGGGAAGGTTGGGGAGTCATAGATTAGAGGGACAATTGGAAGGGAAATTATTTCCGGGGGGAGTGATGTTCGGTCGGGATTATCGGGTCATGACCCTTCGGGGTGTGGTTCGGTTCGCCGGCCGGAAGTAAATCCAGAATGAAGATTTCGCTCCTTAGGGAGAATGGGGAAGGGGAGGGTTAGATGTTGGAGAGTGGGCTAGAGATTAATGTGGTCTGTTTTCTTTTCGTTTGTGTAGTAAAAACGATGGATAGGAACGAGCTCTTCAAGATCCTCGTCAGGGAGATGCATAAAATTATTAAAATGAATCATCATTAAAGAACCTGGGGGGGGTAGAGGAGGAGCCAGGGCCCAGGTCCCTCCAGAGAGTGGCCAGGTGGCTGGGATCGGTGGGGGTGCCGGCAGCCCCAACGCCAACAACGGGCTGGAAGCTTTATGGCAGTGCTAGGAGGTGGTTCGAGGACAGCCTGGGTATCCTTAGGAGGCATTACAGCTCAATCCGGGAGGAGATCTGGGTTAGACTGAGTCACATGGATCTGGAGGAGGGGGATAGGGCGCTGGAGGTGACAGCTAGTCTAGATGCTGGAACACCGGCGACATACCTAAACCTAACTGTCACTGGGGATAATTGGGCTATCCCTGTACCTGCACATTACCTAAACCTAACCCTCACAGGAGTAGCCCGGATTCTAGATGATGTAGCCCGGATTCTAGATGATGGAACACCGGCGACATACCTAAACCTAACCGTCACTGGGGATAGTTGGGCTATCCCTGTACCTGCACATTACCTAAACCTAACCCTCACAGGAATAGCCCGGATTACAAATGATGGAACACTGGCGACATACCTAAACCTAACCGTCACTGGGGATAATTGGGCTATCCCTGTACCTGCACATTGCCTAAACCTAACCCTCACAGGAATAGCCCGGATTCCAAATGATGGAACACCGGCGACATACCTAAACCTAACCGTCACTGGGGATAGTTGGGCTATCCCTGTACCTGCACATTACCTAAACCTAACCCTCACAGGAGTAGCCCGGATTCTAGATGATGTAGCCCGGATTCTAGATGATGGAACACCGGCGACATACCTAAACCTAACCGTCACGGGGGATAGTTGGGCTATCCCTGTACCTGCACATTGCCTAAACCTAACCCTCGCAGGAGTAGCCCGGATTCTAGATGCGGAATAATTTCTTATAGAAATGGTGGTCTATAACAAAATAGGGGGGTTGAGGAGGATTGAATAAGAGAGTTGGGATGGTGTAGTGGTTAAAGGATGTGGTTTGGGAACAGAGGGACCCGAGTTCGAGACCAGCGTGGAGCAAGGAATATTTTCTTGGAGGAATAGTGGTCTTTAGCAATACAGCTGGGTTGAGGAGGTTCATAGGTCTAGGAGTAGGGGGTGGAGGAAACTAGATGGTTGGTGTGGTGGTCGGTGAGGGCGGCTCGGGAGCAAGGAGTCCCGAGTTCGAGCCCGGCACCAGGACCAGTTTTGGTCTGGAGGACGATTAGCATTAGGTTGATGTTGGGAGGGAGGTTAGGTCTAGGTGCTGGTGAACGGTAAGATGGTGAGGGAAAATTGAGATTGTGATTGGTCAGGGCAACAAGCGAATGGGTGACTGAGGAGAATTTGACGATTGTTAGATACTTGTGGGAAGTGGAAATAAATCGAAGAAAGGTGGCAAAGGATTGTGGGTAAAGGGTTAATTCAGTTCACCATGGGTGTGAGAAGTGGTGCAGATGGATAGGAGGCTTGAGAAAATGGGAGATGGTTAGGAATCATTCGCCTTTACGGTTGCACGGTAAGTGTGTGATGTCTGGATAAGGTTGGGTGGTTCCTAGGGGGATTATTGGTAGAAGCTTGGTGCTTAGGTACCCGCCAGTATGAACCTCGAGCAGTGCCCCGGAGACCTTGCGGTGTTAACGAAGGGGTACTGTAGAAGGTAAGTGTACCGGCCGCTCTGGGTCCACTTGGACAGCACGCAGAGTTGGTGGCCTGGGTGGAAAGGCCTCAAATGGATCCCAATCTTCTATCGGTGACTAGCATCAGAGGGTTATTCTAGGTTGGTTGAGGTGTTGGGGTTGGATTTGGTTAAATGGTTGTAATTTTGATTAAATGTCAGTAATTTTGGTCTTCTGGTAGCAGTATTTGGGTTGGGTAGTACTGGGATGGAGGAAGGACACACGCCGGGATTGATCACCTTGGCGGGCCGCCTCAGAGGAGGGTGTCTGGTGTTTAAAGAGCCGAAACACCCAATGATCCTGAGGTACACCACTGATGACGTGTCTTTTGGGTAGCAGAGTTAGTTCTTGGACTTGGCATAGATCTACACATACCTAAACCTACCCGTCGCTGACAACAGGCCTAAATCTACCCCTCACAGGAGTAGCCCGGATTTTGGGATGATTTGGATTTTATGGTTGCTGGTGACATACCTACTCCTTATTGAAGGAAGAATTAGTTTGGGACCAATTGGGGCATCTCTGGGGGGGATAATCTTGGGAAGCTCATTGATATCCGTATGGGAAGGGGGAGAGCCTTGGGAAGGGGTTGCGATTTTCAAATCTGAATAATAAAACAACTAGGGGAATGGAGTATTGGAGAGAAAAGGTAAAACAAGCGTTTATGGGTGGATCAGCCTCATCAAAAACATGCGCCGGCCTGTGCATTCCTGCGTTCTCCCTAATCCAAACTGGGTAGCCGTGAGACGGTTATCTGGGGGAGGCGTTGCTTTTAAAAACCTAACCTAGCCTGTGCCTTCGGACATGGGGGGGCTGTGAAAAACCAGAGCATTGGGTCGTCGTAATCTAGGAACTAGTTTCTTAAATTAGAGGGAAGATGAGAAGGAAAATGTTTTCCGGGGGGAGCGGTGTTCGGTCGGGATTATCGGGCAATGTCTTTCGGGGCATGGTTCGGTTCGCCGGCCGGAAATAAATCCAGAGAGAAGATTTCGCTCACCTTGATAGATATGGGGGGTATGATGGGTGTAGGGGGGTTTTATAGAAATAGTCTAGGGACATGCTGCCTCACTTGGTTCTGAACCGGGTGATCCGGGTGGGAATCGAGTGTGGGAGCGGAAAGGATGCCAAGCCAGGCTCCTGAGGGGGCCGACGCAGTCTCGCCGCCCTCCCTCGTTTCGTTTCCTTCATGAGGTTCAACACTAGCCCGGGCCAGAGAGCTGGCTGGTGGTCGGGAAGGTTGGGGAGTCATAGATTAGAGGGACAATTGGAAGGGAAATTATTTCCGGGGGGAGTGATGTTCGGTCGGGATTATCGGGTCATGACCCTTCGGGGTGTGGTTCGGTTCGCCGGCCGGAAGTAAATCCAGAATGAAGATTTCGCTCCTTAGGGAGAATGGGGAAGGGGAGGGTTAGATGTTGGAGAGTGGGCTAGAGATTAATGTGGTCTGTTTTCTTTTCGTTTGTGTAGTAAAAACGATGGATAGGAACGAGCTCTTCAAGATCCTCGTCAGGGAGATGCATAAAATTATTAAAATGAATCATCATTAAAGAACCTGGGGGGGTAGAGGAGGAGCCAGGGCCCAGGTCCCTCCAGAGAGTGGCCAGGTGGCTGGGATCGGTGGGGGTGCCGGCAGCCCCAACGCCAACAACGGGCTGGAAGCTTTATGGCAGTGCTAGGAGGTGGTTCGAGGACAGCCTGGGTATCCTTAGGAGGCATTACAGCTCAATCCGGGAGGAGATCTGGGTTAGACTGAGTCACATGGATCTGGAGGAGGGGGATAGGGCGCTGGAGGTGACAGCTAGTCTAGATGCTGGAACACCGGCGACATACCTAAACCTAACTGTCACTGGGGATAATTGGGCTATCCCTGTACCTGCACATTACCTAAACCTAACCCTCACAGGAGTAGCCCGGATTCTAGATGATGTAGCCCGGATTCTAGATGATGGAACACCGGCGACATACCTAAACCTAACCGTCACTGGGGATAGTTGGGCTATCCCTGTACCTGCACATTACCTAAACCTAACCCTCACAGGAATAGCCCGGATTACAAATGATGGAACACTGGCGACATACCTAAACCTAACCGTCACTGGGGATAATTGGGCTATCCCTGTACCTGCACATTGCCTAAACCTAACCCTCACAGGAATAGCCCGGATTCCAAATGATGGAACACCGGCGACATACCTAAACCTAACCGTCACTGGGGATAGTTGGGCTATCCCTGTACCTGCACATTACCTAAACCTAACCCTCACAGGAGTAGCCCGGATTCTAGATGATGTAGCCCGGATTCTAGATGATGGAACACCGGCGACATACCTAAACCTAACCGTCACGGGGGATAGTTGGGCTATCCCTGTACCTGCACATTGCCTAAACCTAACCCTCGCAGGAGTAGCCCGGATTCTAGATGCGGAATAATTTCTTATAGAAATGGTGGTCTATAACAAAATAGGGGGGTTGAGGAGGATTGAATAAGAGAGTTGGGATGGTGTAGTGGTTAAAGGATGTGGTTTGGGAACAGAGGGACCCGAGTTCGAGACCAGCGTGGAGCAAGGAATATTTTCTTGGAGGAATAGTGGTCTTTAGCAATACAGCTGGGTTGAGGAGGTTCATAGGTCTAGGAGTAGGGGGTGGAGGAAACTAGATGGTTGGTGTGGTGGTCGGTGAGGGCGGCTCGGGAGCAAGGAGTCCCGAGTTCGAGCCCGGCACCAGGACCAGTTTTGGTCTGGAGGACGATTAGCATTAGGTTGATGTTGGGAGGGAGGTTAGGTCTAGGTGCTGGTGAACGGTAAGATGGTGAGGGAAAATTGAGATTGTGATTGGTCAGGGCAACAAGCGAATGGGTGACTGAGGAGAATTTGACGATTGTTAGATACTTGTGGGAAGTGGAAATAAATCGAAGAAAGGTGGCAAAGGATTGTGGGTAAAGGGTTAATTCAGTTCACCATGGGTGTGAGAAGTGGTGCAGATGGATAGGAGGCTTGAGAAAATGGGAGATGGTTAGGAATCATTCGCCTTTACGGTTGCACGGTAAGTGTGTGATGTCTGGATAAGGTTGGGTGGTTCCTAGGGGGGATTATTGGTAGAAGCTTGGTGCTTAGGTACCCGCCAGTATGAACCTCGAGCAGTGCCCCGGAGACCTTGCGGTGTTAACGAAGGGGTACTGTAGAAGGTAAGTGTACCGGCCGCTCTGGGTCCACTTGGACAGCACGCAGAGTTGGTGGCCTGGGTGGAAAGGCCTCAAATGGATCCCAATCTTCTATCGGTGACTAGCATCAGAGGGTTATTCTAGGTTGGTTGAGGTGTTGGGGTTGGATTTGGTTAAATGGTTGTAATTTTGATTAAATGTCAGTAATTTTGGTCTTCTGGTAGCAGTATTTGGGTTGGGTAGTACTGGGATGGAGGAAGGACACACGCCGGGATTGATCACCTTGGCGGGCCGCCTCAGAGGAGGGTGTCTGGTGTTTAAAGAGCCGAAACACCCAATGATCCTGAGGTACACCACTGATGACGTGTCTTTTGGGTAGCAGAGTTAGTTCTTGGACTTGGCATAGATCTACACATACCTAAACCTACCCGTCGCTGACAACAGGCCTAAATCTACCCCTCACAGGAGTAGCCCGGATTTTGGGATGATTTGGATTTTATGGTTGCTGGTGACATACCTACTCCTTATTGAAGGAAGAATTAGTTTGGGACCAATTGGGGCATCTCTGGGGGGGATAATCTTGGGAAGCTCATTGATATCCGTATGGGAAGGGGGAGAGCCTTGGGAAGGGGTTGCGATTTTCAAATCTGAATAATAAAACAACTAGGGGAATGGAGTATTGGAGAGAAAAGGTAAAACAAGCGTTTATGGGTGGATCAGCCTCATCAAAAACATGCGCCGGCCTGTGCATTCCTGCGTTCTCCCTAATCCAAACTGGGTAGCCGTGAGACGGTTATCTGGGGGGAGGCGTTGCTTTTAAAAAACCTAACCCTACCTAACCCTAATTCTAGATACTGGAACATCGGCGACATACCTAAACCTAACCGTCACTGGGGACAATGGGGCTATCCCTGTACCTGCACAGTACCTAAACCTAACCCTCACAGGAATAGCCCGGATTCTAGATGAGGGATGGATTTGTTGGGAGTTATCCAAACCTGGCCCTGACAATTGGGAGGCTGTGGGTTAGTGTAGTGGTTAAGGAAATAGTTCGGGAACAGAGGGACCCGAGTTCGAGACCAGCGTGGAGCAAGGAATATTTTCTGGTAGAAATGGTGGTGTATAACAGTATAGGTGGGTTGAGGAGGATTGAATAAGAGAGTGGGGATGGTGTAGTGGTTAAAGGAATGGGTTGGGAAGCAGAGGGACCTGAGTTCGAGACCAGTGTGGAGCTAGGAATATTTTCTTGCAGGAATAGTGGTCTATAGCAATATAGCTGGGTTGAGTAGGTTCATAGGTCTAGGAGTAGGGGGTGGAGGGAACTAGCTGGTTGGTATGGTGGTCGGTGAGGGCGGCTCGGGAGCGAGGAGTCCCGAGTTCGAGCCCGGCACCAGGACCAGTTTTGGTCTGGAGGACGATCAGCATTAGGTTGATGTTGGGAGGGAGGTTAGGTTAAGGTGCTGGTGAACGGTAAGATGGTGAGGGAAAATAGAGATTGTGATTGGTCAAGGCAACAAGCGAATGGGTGACTGAGGAGAATTCGACGAGTGTCAGATACTTGTGGGAAGTGGAAATAAATCGAAGAAAGGTTGCAAAGGATTGTGGGTAAAGAGTTAATTCAGTTCACCATGGGGGTGAGAAGTGGTGCAGATGGATAGGAGGCTTGAGAAAATGGGAGATGGTTAGGAATCATTCGCCTTTACGGTTGCACGGTAAGTGTGTGATGTCTGGATAAGGTTGGGTGGTTCCTAGGGGGATTATTGGTAGAAGCTTGGTGCTTAGGTACCCGCCAGTATGAACCTCGAGCAGTGCCCCGGAGACCTTGCGGTGTTAACGAAGGGGTACTGTAGAAGGTAAGTGTACCGGCCGCTCTGGGTCCACTTGGACAGCACGCAGAGTTGGTGGCCTGGGTGGAAAGGCCTCAAATGGATCCCAATCTTCTATCGGTGACTAGCATCAGAGGGTTATTCTAGGTTGGTTGAGGTGTTGGGGTTGGATTTGGTTAAATGGTTGTAATTTTGGTTAAAGGGTAGTAAATTCAGTCTTCTGGTAGCAGTATTTGGGTTGGATAGTACTGGGATGGAGGAAGGACACACGCCGGGATTGATCACCTTGGCGGGCCGCCTCAGAGGAGGGTGTCTGGTGTTTAAAGAGCCGAAACACCCAATGATCCTGAGGTACACCACTGATGACGTGTCTTTTGGGTAGCAGAGTTAGTTCTTGGACTTGGCATAGATCTACACATACCTAAACCTACCCGTCGCTGACAACAGGCCTAAATCTACCCCTCACAGGAGTAGCCCGGATTTTGGGATGATTTGGATTTTATGGTTGCTGGTGACATACCTACTCCTTATTGAAGGAAGAATTAGTTTGGGACCAATTGGGACATCTCTGGGGGGGATAATCTTGGGAAGCTCATTGATATCCGTATGGGAAGGGGGAGAGCCTTGGGAAGGGGTTGCGATTTTCAAATCTGAATAATAAAACAACTAGGGGAATGGAGTATTGGAGAGAAAAGGTAAAACAAGCGTTTATGGGTGGATCAGCCTCATCAAAAACATGCGCCGGCCTGTGCATTCCTGCGTTCTCCCTAATCCAAACTGGGTAGCCGTGAGACGGTTATCTGGGGGGAGGCGTTGCTTTTAAAAAACCTAACCCTAACCCTAACCCTAACCGTGCATAACCTCATCCGATTTCCTTGGAAATCGGTTGATGGATCTACATAAACCTAACCTAACCCTAACCCTAAGGGTTAGGTTAGGGTTAGGGTCAGGGTTTAGGGTTAGGGTTAGGGTTAGGGGTTAGGGTTTGTTTGCTTTAACCCTAACCCTAACAAAAAAGAAACTAAACTTAACCCTAAAAAAATTGATAAAACATTTACACTGTGTTAATATTTTAACATAATATTAATATGAAAAATAATGTAAATAATGAATGATAAATTTATTTCAGTTTGAAAATTATCATCGCTGGACTTCCTGAGTTTTCGTAACACGTTTTTAGACCAGATATGGTCACATTTACAGTTGCTCTGCAAAATTTTGCAGGAGAAACAGTCATTTCAATGTAAATCAGCACAATGACTTTTGCTTTCTGATTGAAAATAAATTTTTGCATGCAAATGTACCTCTTGCATCCAAGCCTCTTCAGTGATGTTCGGCAGTTACAGAAATTTGTAACTTGGCAATAAAGCAAAACAGAATATCAGCTATAACCCTAGTGCTATCTACTCAGCCAGTTTTGTTCAACACTGCACTACAGTAGTATAAAATTATCCTTAAAATGAGGCAGATTGGAAAAGTGTGGTTTTTTTTAGTTTTTTTTTTTTTTTTTTTTTTTTTTTTTTTGCTTGCTGGCAGAATACCTTTGAATGATTTTGTCATTATTATTCCCAGATTTTATTTGTGGTATTTTGGCACATATCTGCCTTCAAAATTCTGCTGAGCAATAGTAAATGTGACCTCACCTTAAGGTTTTCGGTTCTGAAAATTACATTGTTTTCATAGACAATTACCATTTTTTTGTCAATAGATCCAGGACAATTGACTTCTCGATGCATGACCCCTTTTAATTTGAAAAGTTAAAGAGTTCACTCAAAACTGAAATTTCTGTCATTAGTTACTCGCCCTCATGTCATTCCACACCCGTAAGACCTTTGTTCATCTTCAGAATACAAATTAAAATATTTACAAAGAATTCCTTTATCTCCCATAGTAAGCAACATAATTACATAATTATGTAATGGTTGAATAGTCATTATTTTTTTGTTTTTGTTTTTGCACACAAAGTATTATCGTAGCTTCATAACATTAAGGTTGAATCACTGTAGTAATTACGTTGCTTTCTCTTGCAGATCAGAAGCCTCATATTTTATCAAAAATATCTTAATTTGTGTTCTGAAGATGAACGAAGGTCTTACAGGTTTGGAATAACATGAGGGTAATTAATGACAGAAATTTCAGTGTTGGGTGAACTACCCCTTTAACATTAAAGGAATAGTTCCTTCTAACATAAATTCTCTCATTTACACATCCTCATCTGTATATATTTCATTCTTCTGTGGGAATGAAAGTGTTTTGGCTTTGGTACAACAAATTAGCTGGAAACTACTATGGAGTGATTTTTTTTTTTTTTTTTTTTTTTATTTATTAACCAAAACCATTGTGATCTTTCTTAAATAAACGTTTGTGAATGTTGAAATTGTTTTTTTTTAACAGGAGCAATCAAATCAGAGTGACATGGACTCATCTGATGAGGGGAGTGTTTTTATTCCTTCGGCGGAGCAGTCTACAAATGATGACGACTATGATTCAGAAAAGCCAGAAATTGAAAAGACTAATCAAAAGACTATAAAGGACAAAACATTTCAATCGGCCAATGAGGCTAAGGTAAAGCAAAAAAGTCCCAAAAAAATTATAATTAAAACTAGTCAGCGAAATCCCAAAGGCAAACGAATTTGGAATAAAAAGCAGTACTGTGTCTACTGTGAAAAGCCGCAAGGCAAGATCTCTAGACATCTGGAGAGACTACATTCGAATGAGACAGATGTTGCTAAAGCCTTGAGTTTTCCCAAAGGCTCCAAGAAAAGAAGAATTCTTCTTGAACAGGTTCGGAACCAAGGTAATTATTACCATAATATAAGAGTGTTGGAAATTGGACGTGGAGAGATTGTTACGTGGCGACAACCAACTGAAGATGCAATAATTACTGATTTCCTTCCCTGCCCAGATTGTCTGGCCTTCTTCATGAAAAAGGACCTATGGAAACACTCAAAGACATGTAGGGGACAGGGGGCTGTGAGAAAAAAAAAGGAGAGAGTGTGAGATCATCTGCTGCCTGTCTGATACCAATGGCAGTCAAGTGTTCTGCAGAAGTTAGGTCTCTTATACAAACAATGCGTCAAGATGAAATCACACAAACAATAGTGAAGGACAGATTAATCTGTCTCTATGGTGAATCACTTTACACAAAGTGTGGACATGATAAATCACAGCATCACTACATCATTCAAAAAAAGAGGGAACTGGCAAGGTTTATGATAGTAGTAAAATCAAATTCCAAAAAAGTAAGGAACCTTACAGCCTTTCTGCTTGCAAGCAAGTGAGCCACTTTCAGCCGGATTTAAATATGTTTAAAACCCCCTCTCTTGCTCTGAAGATTGGTTACTCCTTGAAGGCCTGTCAGATAAGGTTGGGACAAAGTTTAATGGCAGGGGACAGAGACACTGAAAAGAGTTTGAGAAAACTTCATAAAGCTTATTGAAAGTCATTGGCGCACCAACATTTCAAGTCAGGCCCTTTGCAGCAGGGCAAATGGAACAAGGGGGACACTATTCCCCTTACTGAAGATGTCATGAGTTTACAAAACCACCTCAATTGTGTGGAGCGGGTCGCAAAACAAAAGCTCAAAGAGGATGAGAATATCAGTGACTGGAAAGTATTGGCAGAGACTTTGCTCTGTCAAATCATTCTTTTTAATCGGAGATGTGTAGGTGAGGCATCCAAATTGCTCCTTGCATCATATGCGAGTCGAAGTGTGAAGCCTCCTAATGAGGATGTGGTCAAATCCCTGACAAAATTAGAAAAACAGTTGTGCAACGAGCTGACTCGATTAGAGATTCGAGGGAAGAGAGGCAAGAAAGTACCCGTCCTACTCACGAAGGATATGGTTGACTCCATGGACATGCTGAATGGAAGCAGGAGCAAAGTGGGCATCAACAAAGACAATCCTTATGTTTTCGCAAGGGTGGGGGCTTTGACGCACATCCACGGATCAGACTGTTTGAGGAAATTTTCAAAAACCTGTGGCGCAAAAGACCCCAGGAGTCTTACATCAACCAAATTAAGAAAACAAATAGCAACTCTCGGTCAGATCATGAATTTAAAAAACAATGAACTTGACCAATTGGCCAAATTTCTAGGACATGATATAAGAGTGCACCGCGAGTACTACAGACTGTCGGAAAATACAATTCAGCTCGCAAAAGTGAGCAAGTTGCTTTTGTCCTTAGAAAAAGGTGCAGATTGTTATAAAGGCAAATCATTGGAGGAGATTACCTTCAGTACAGAGGGTGAGTAAAATGGATTTTCACACTACAGTGATTGTATTTAATGTATTATATCTGTGTTTTTATGTTGCTTTGTTCTTGTGACATTTCTTTTATTGTGTGCTTTGCAGAGACCCAAAATGACACAAGCCCTGCTTCCAGATGCCAGCAAGAGCATGAATGCCAAATCACAGAAAAAGGTCAGTACTAAAGAGATCTAGTGGTTAGTTTAGGGGGCTTCTTTGCTGCAGTCCAAGCCTGGGTGTGATTGTTCCTGGTGCCCCCCGCAGCATTGGTCTGGTTTCACACTCAAATTGATTCTATCGAACCCTGGTGCGTTTGCATTCATCTTACGTCATCACAAATGTACACGCCTAATGATAGAAAACAGAACGCAGGTCAGTAAATTGTGTTTTTTATTAATTTAATGCTATTATGGGCACCAGAGTAAACGACACTTGGGTTTACTGTATGTGGCTTGCATGTAGACGGCTTTCCGCTGCTTGCAAACAGACGATGGCTGATTGTCATTCATTTGCTGCTCTGATGCTCATGCAAAGCACAAATACTTAAGGCTCACAGTAAATCATCAACACTGTCATCTCTTACTTGTGTTTTATTGAAGTAAATGCATTGTTATCGGCTAAAACCAGGGCTCTGAACCATTTCAAGAAACGAAAACTGGAAACAAACAAAATTTTGACTGGAATATAACCAGAAACAAAATCAAATTGAATCATTCTGAACAGAAACGTTTATTTGAAATGGCTATTAACCAGTTAATAACATGATTTTATCATTCTGTTTAATATTTATATTTGGTACTATACTTTTGTAAATTATTGAATGTCTTGCTTTTACCTGTTTGACCACAAATGATAGTGATAGTAATAGTATACTCTCTTTGAAGGGAAATTCCTGTGGTCACGCCAGCTCCTCACGCGCACACACAAATTCTTGCATTGCTTACCTGATTTGTGCCGAATAAGAAAAGTAGGCTTCAGATTCACTTTAAATCACTTTGTTTTGCATCTTCGTTAGTTTTATTTTATTATTCGTATTGACTTTGTTTATATAGCCTGAATAGGCCAACTGTTAACTGTAGAGGTTTTATTGTGGAGAGCATAAGGGGAAGTAAAATAGGGCAGTTCATAATTTGTTTACAAACATTATAAACAGTGCTATATAGGATAGGCTGTTTGTAAAAAAATTCTACTTTATTTACTGGTAATTTACATTATTTCTGAATGTAATAATAATATGACGTACTGGCGACTTGTCTTTTTTCCTCTCACTAGTAGCATATTTTTAACCAGACAGCAAATACAAGAATAAATGAATAAAGAAAATGCTGTATGTATTATTGTTATTATTGCAAAAAAAAAAAAAAAAAAATTACTTTAAAAAATAACGTTATTACCCTGAATTATTTACCCGGTTTCAGTATGTTAATAATACTATTACTATTATGACCCCTGGACTGGGGCACCCCTGCTTTAAAAAAAAATATAAAACTGTTTTGATAAGCATTGACTGAAATGTAGCATCACCTTTGCTTAGAATTAAATTGTATAAGTTATGACTAAAACGAACCAATTCTATTTATCAGCATCCAGTTTTGACATGTGACCCTAACTGTACACTGTTGTGATCTCCAGATGCCTCAGCGAATGAAGATGAACAACTCTCTACCTCCAGAAAGTCTGTCAGTCGCAAGCATCACGTCTCAGAAATGGGTAAGTGGTCACTAGAGCAGTTACACATGTTATGTAGAGTCTGTCTGTTTATTTATCATCATATCAACATCCAGTTTTGACATGTGACACTAACTGTACACTGTTGGGATCTCCAGATGCCTCAGAGAATGAAGATGCACAACTCTTTACCTCAAAACAACTCTCAACCTCCAGAAAGTCTGTCCATCACTCTCCTGCACACAAACAACACATTATAGAAATGTTCTCAGGTAATGAATATGGATCACTAAGCTGATTTTTTTTTTTGTGTGTGTGTACAACTTATACAACCTGGTCAGTACTTAATTAATAAGCCTGATTATTTGTCTGTATGCAAGTTTTTGTGCTGTTTTTTTATCAACAGAATCAAAACTTGCTGTCTCCTGCCTGTCTCCATCCAATAGACCCGTTAACTCTAAAATGATGTTCGTGATGCAATTCCTAAAAAAATGCTTTGTCAAGTTTAATTTCACAAACAAATCTGCCCTTGAGCCGTTTCCATTAGGGATGTCCCGATCACGTTTTTTTGCCATCGAGTCCGAGTCCGAGCCCGAGTCCGAGTCATTTGATTTTGAGTATCTGCCGATACAGAGTCCCGATCCGATTCTTCTATAATAGCTTACATAAAAAAGAATAAAGAAGAGCGAAAAAACAGATCCAGGAACAGTGCTTTTCAGGTTTTTCAGGCATCTAACAGTAATCAAATAGTAATCAAATATAAAATATCACTGCATATTATCTTTCCTGTATAAAATAAATAATGATTAATCATTATTGAAGTTACAAAAGCTATTCAGTCAAGAGCAGTGAGTGATTTCTTTGTTGTTTGTTGTTTGATTTAACATTAAATACAGGCAGCAGGAATAGTTTTTTTTCCCTTTAAGACATGCACAATCCAGTACATATACTGTTCCACATGCGCTGTCTTTCTCGACTAATATATGTTCACTTAAGACATAACCGACTATGTTTGCTAGGATACTCACTAGGACGGGCATGTTGACATAGTTTTTGTATGAATTTGTCCGCCGAAGCGCAAGACTTGAAAGAGAACTCAGTATTTGCGCGCTGACTGGAATAAGCGTGTGCGCGCTTCGGATGAGCGCACACAAATCTTCTAACAGCGTGTGCGAGTTCTCTTTCGCGTCTTGTTCTTTAAGGTTTAAATCAGCAAGACTTAAATGAGTTTAGTTTAAACACAGATAGCAACGTGTGCTTTTCTGGTCTCACCTGCGCTCGCGCGCTATCAACACCCGGGTGATGACAATGTAAATGACTGGACATTACAGCAGACGGCACTCGCAGTTAACAGTGACTGTTTTGTCCACGCTTTCTGATTATCCTTGTTGTAACGTTTTGTGCATCCATCGACTGAAACATACATTATCTGAACTCTGTCTGTTTTCCACGTTGCTATTTTAAACAAACCATAACCAATAGATGCGTCGTCATTCGAGATGGACCGCGGTGCAAGTGCGTACCGAACCGTAAGTGGAGAACCGTATGGTTCTATTTTTTTTACCGAGAACCGTTGCACCCCTAATACATATATATCCGAGTCCTGATCGGGAGGTAACGTCCGATTCCGATCGAGTCTGAAACCACGTGATCATGCCCGATTTCCGATCGCGTGATCGGATCTAGCCATCCCTAGTTTCCATACATAATTGAGTATCACAAACTAATTGTATTTTGTGCGCTCCAAAAATGTCTAAAATATATAGATTGAGACCATTTAAATTTTGCCAGTTTACTGCTTACTGTTGTTAAAATTGTCTACTTTAAGAAATATTAGGAAATATCAGAAAACAGCAGCAAAGTAGAGCAGCTCATCTGACAGCACTCATGTAATTGCCTTTGAAGCCCATGGGTTTGGACTCGGGGCAGCTCATTTTGATTGGTCATGCATGCAACATTTTAGGGTTCATAAACACAATTGGGACAATAAAATGTTCAGTCTTTGCATATAGCAACTAGGGGTGAAACGGTTCTCGGTAAAAAAAAATAAATAAAAAAAATTGAACCTTACCGTTCTGCACACTCTGCTCGGCACGCACTTTCACCGCGGTTCATCTCATATCTAACAATGCATGAACATCTATAATACAGTTTGTAGAGTGTAAATACAGTGTAAAATAAAATTCCCCTAAACTATGTTCAACGTATACTCTATATGACCATTTATGACCATTTAATCATTTATGGTGTTGCTAGCGCGCGAGACCTGAACATCTCACCTTGCTATCTGTTTAAACTAAACTCATTTAAGCCTTGCCAAGTTAAACATTCGAGTGCAAGGCACGAAAGAACTTGGTCGTGCTGTGAGAAGATTTGTGCACTCATCCGAAGCGTGTGATTCTTCCATTCTTCTTACCTTTGCTGCTGCTGCTACGACTCTTGTTTGCATTTGTTCCTTCATTGTATGTTCCACATTATTTTCTTCTCTCTCACATGTCTGAAAATAATAAATGCTCACCAAAATGATTTTATATGACAAATAAAACATTATAGCTCATTTATATTTAATTCACTTTACTTTAAATTTAAAAACAAAAATAAATTGTAAAGCTATAATTTATTTTTTAATTGTGGGCTGCACTTACATTCGTGACTGGCCACATACGGCCCGCGGGTTGAGAACCACTGCTTTAGAGCTTCTCGGATCCAACCCAATTTATTTTCCTAATTTGTATAACACTAAATTATAATACATATTAATAAATTGTATTTATTATTTTTTAAAATGTGAGAAACAACTGCCTACTCTGAATTTAGAATATGCAATACGATATTTTTGTACGAAGCTAATTCTGTCATGTGACACCACATTTAATTGCAATAGAGCCAGTTTTCCAAACTAATTTCCAAATGTTTCCTAAATTTGGGAGGATTTTGTAGCATTTTATTATTTACTTTTTATCAAAACCTTAGTCCTTAGATGGAAACCTGGCTAGTGATGGAACCTGTGATTATAGAGTGAGGTTTCTTTATACATTTAGCAACAGCTTTTTAAAGGTGTTGTTTAGTTTGACATTTTGTTTTGTGTTTCAGGAAAGAAGGCTCCTCGGAGGCCATAGAGTAGTGAAGAGCAGGATGCTATAAAGGAAAAGGAAAGGAAAAGGAAACTTGCTTCTTGCAGGAATGCAGTCTAATTTCATTTTAAGATATTAGTTCAATATATACTCATTAATTTCTAAGAAAAACTATTTTATTTACATTATTTACACCGAGCACTTTTTTCTTTTGTTGGAGAAACAGAAATCTCTTGTACTGTATTTTGTAACTAAGCACTTTACTACATTTCCTTTTTCAGAGGAAAGTAAGCACTTAATTTCCTTTTTTCTAGGAGAAATGGAAATCTTTTGCATTTTGTAAAAACTATGCACTTCACTTGCATTTCCTTTTTTCAGTGGAAGTAAGCATTTCATAAATTCTGAATACAATTATTATGCAAGTTGATTTTCTGATCATCTTTTTTTTTTTCCAAGGAAAATTTAATCAAGCAGATTAATGTGTTTTGGAATTGGTAAAATGTGCTTGGAAAAAAAAGATGATCAGAATATCAACTTGTATAATAATTATGCACAAACTATTGATTTCTACTGTTCATAAAAAATCTGCACAATGGTCTGCACTTTTTTCATAGCTTTTGTTTTCATTGTCCGTTTAGTTTAGTTTCTGTTAAGTCTACTCAAGTTCTTGTTAGTTTCTATGGTTATGTATTTGTTGTCATTCCGTTCTCTTTCTGGTCTCTGTTTACTGGTTTTGTTTACTCTTCACCTGCCTTCTCTCGTGTGTACCTCGAGTCTTCTATTACACACATTTCTGCCAAAATTCTTGTAGGAAGTGAGGTAATCCATTAGAAATTAACCCTGTCCTATAGGATTTTAGCTCTATAGGGCTAAATTAAAATGTTTGTTAAATTACTTTCTCATTTTCTCTACAGAGTTTATAGCAGTTTATGTAATGAAAAGTTCTCTTTATATATACTGCAGATAAAAAGTTTTTGTTTCAGATGAATGTCTGAATATTGTTTTTTTCAAATGTTTCTTGAGCAGCAAATCATCATATCAGAATGATTTCTGGAGGATCATGTGACACTGAAGACTGGAGTAATGATGCTGAAAATTCAGCTTTGATCACTGGAATAAATTACACTTTACTATATATTCACATAGAAAACAGCTGATTTACAATGGAATAATATTTATTGCACTGTTTTTACTGTATTTTTGATCAAATAAATGCAGCCTTGGTGATCACGAGACTTCTAGAAACAAAAAATAAAATATTACTACTTGTAATATATAGAGAGTGAGAGATAAAGCCCAAAGGTTTTTTGTTTTGTTTTTTTTTGCCTTTTTTTTTTGCCATTTCAGCTTCTGCATCATTGCGCAGAAATGCCGAACTCTATCAGCGCGGAACCTGTTAAAATCAATGTTAAGAGACAATCAATTGTTCTCCTTTACAATTAAAACATCATTTTTATATTTACAGCAAAAGTTATGTTGATTAAATTATTAATAGATGATACCAAAAGTCGAATACGGTTACCTTTCATATTTGATTAAATTTTTTATACTTAAAAAAACCTTTGGATAATTAATATTTAATGTATAGTACGATATATGTTTTTAAAATACGCTATGTTATCCACTTGGCAACAGCGTGACCTCAGAAGTTTGTGTATTTACACGTGTGTGTTTTCTATTTTCTCGTTTGCGTGTCTTCCATATTTAAATTGATTTTCGCGCATCTGGAGCCACCTAATGGTGACTGATGGCATTCGTTTGTCTCTATGGCCTTTAGAATGCCTGGTCCTCATTAATGCATAGGCCCGTCAAGGTCCTCACTAATATAGTTAAACCAGTATGTGTGTGTGTGTGTGTGGGTTTTAATGGATCACGCTACAGACATAATGATCTTATAATACATGATGCATTGCTGTGTCCGTTATCTCTAGAGAGCAAAGGTTTTGTGAAAAAAAAGTGGAAGACTTAAACACAAAGTGTGTAAAATAAACTGTTAAAAGGATTTGATGATCACTAATGATAGTATTTTATGCTGTGTTGTAATCATCAGGTTGGATTTCAGCTTTAATGTACGTTTTTCCCAGATTTTATATACCAGGAGGTTTCATGATTTTTCGTTGCAAGGAGCCCTAAACAATCCTCTTGTGAGATCAATTTTTTATTAGGCTTACATTATAATATAATAAAATATAATATAATATTTAAGTATTTAAACTGATATACAGTATTATGTCAGTTTAAATGCTTCCATTTGTTTTAATATATTATATAGTGAAAACAAATTGAAGCATTTAAACTGATAGTTAAATATTTTTAAGAAAAGTGAACATGTTAACTCTTTTATAGTTATCTAAACATCCCTGAAACCTACACCACCACTACATACAAAAATCTATTTAAACTGAGGTGGTGGGAGTGTGACTGTAAATGTCTCAGAGTTTTATTAGCATTCTGTGCCCATCATCCGTTATTTCCACAACTTTTCATTAAAACATGACGTTTTATTTCACATTTCTTCGCGTTGCCTCTCGTATTTAGCTATTTAGTCCACAAACATGACAGTATTCTTACCGTGACTGATTTGGCTCAGGACCAGCCAGCTCACACGCGCTCAATCGTTCTCTTTCTATGAAACCTGTAAACTGCATTCACCGGTTCCAACTCTATAGCGACAATAACTCTATAGCGGTTGTCCAGAACACTGCAATTATTTCTCATTTAAACTACTACAATCATTTTCATGTTTGTTCTCTGCGCGACAATTATTTCTTCTGCGCGGCTTCAGAAGTGCGTGGCTTCTATGATATTATACTGCCTATAATAAAAGATAATGAATTTCAAACCTGAACCAAACATATTTTATTCAAAGATCAACAGTCTGTCATTAGTCTTTAGTCTTCCACAAAAAAACATTAAATTCATGAACTCAAATGTCATTGTGAAAAAAACAAAAAAAACAATGTCTGTTGTAAGGAACAGTGCGTAAGTCAGACCTTTCTGTATAGCCATGCTGACGTGTGTCAAACATCTCTCGTGAGGGCGAGGCGCCCCATCGGATTCTGCAGTCGAGCGCAGTTGCTCTCCACCGACTGCGCTGACCAAAAGGACGATGGGAAACGACTTGCTGACGACACAGCTTTATGCTTATTGGTTTAAACAACCGTGAAGTATTGATCTCTTTTAAAATGTTTGATTTTAAAACTCTAATACCATGTTTTTGTGTGTAAAAATAATGTGCAAATATTCCAAAACTCTCTGACACTGCGATCTCTCTATGGGTTATGTGATTGTTGTCATTAATAAAAAAATATAAATATATATAAAAACATGTCTATAATTAAAGTAAAAATGATTGATATAGGGTAGACCAGGTACAGTTGGTACACTTTTTGCTTTCACCGTTACCACACCAAATCTAGGGACTGAAAAGAAGTGATTTTTCATATGACATTTCCTTTACTTGTCTACTAAAATATTATCAATTATTAACATCCATAAGTAGGTCATATTTTTCACAATTAGCTCATAAACACAAGAAGCTTTTTTGTTCCAACTGTACCCATGTCGGGAACAGTCAGGAACAGTCGGGAACAGTACCCTAGTACAGTTGAGACACCCATCCGGAATGCTGTAAAACTGCCTAACCAATTCACTGCAAATGTAAAATACCTTTAAAAATGAGAATTTAACAGCTTTTAATTCAATTTAGTATTTTATTTGATTATTTTGTTTAGTTAAAAGTATTTCATTTGTAAAACATTGTACAGTAATGGCAAACAGCGATACAATATTTAATTTCAGTTCATAATTTTAATATTAAGAGTTAAAAGTTGAGTAACAGTAAAAAACACTGAACAATTGCAAACAACAATAATAAAACAGATGAAATCTATTAATTTTAATAGATTAATAGATCTTAATAGATCTTACATCGTGCAACTAAACTGCATGTGCCGCAATAGGATTCACTGTGTCTCAACTGTACCCCGCTGACCACCTCGAACATTTCTCTAGATTTTACGATGACCTTGTATGACACAAAGTCATGCAATATGTCAGTTTTTAGAGCACAGAATAAGGTTTACGAAAATGTAAGTTAACTTTAACAGTCATGTAAGGATGAGAAGCTATTCAATGTGGAAGCGACATGGTGAAGTGAAAAAATTACCTTAGAAAAAAAATCTTTCGCCGATATCTACAGACTGGAGAAGCGCATGTACTTCAAATTTCCCACGATCGAAGATGGCGCTAATACGCACAGTAATTCACAGATCTTGTTGCATATGCAAGTTATTTAAGGTATTTCAACTGTACCCCTGAACCAACTGTACCTGGTCTACTCTACCGATTGATACACACATCTTTGGATATAAATAACAAGTACTTTGGGTGTATTGTTCATTATGTTTATTTTCGTACAAAGGCAACAGAACTTAAATTACATCCAGTTTATCAGCAACACAGCGCACAAGTGTGAATCCCGCGATATCCGCCTTCGAACTCGTAGGTGTCTGATCCACTACGAGAACTGTCCATCTGTCCTGCACTTTGTTCACTCCTCCCCTCACTCCCTACTCTCGGCTGAACTTCAGGCGAGGCAAGGCGCATCTCAAACAAGCCTACTTTCCGGTCTCGTTAACGCATAGGCTACTTACCTGAATGCTTATCTTACGGACTCCTCAAACGACTCCTTACCTGTCTCCAGTGTGTTTCCTAGATCCTCCATGTTCTCCTGTCTTCTGTGAGTGTCTCTGTGTGTCTTCAGCTCCAAGGATCATCCGCCATCCACGATTCCTAGAAGACACAAGTGTCAGTATCAGTCATCCACGATCATGAACTTTATCTGGCTTCACTCACCTGCACTTGCTCTGGTTGTTTCAATAAATGTCATTAACCTTACCTGTGTCTCCGACCTCCTCTGTACTGTAACAATTGTATTGTTATATGTTGTGTTGACAACTCATGCAGAATATAAGATGGAAAATATTTAATTGATAATTGTGTATTTTACACTGACAAAAACTATACTATAAAACTATTTTAGGGCTGGACAATATGACTATATTATCTTAATGTAAGTGATTACACGGATTTAAACCTACCTATATGGTAGTTATATGAAATATTCACAGGCAGATTTGTTTTATGTGTTTCCCTGGCGTCAAATCAGGCACATATAAATGTCAGGAAACACGACTCCTGGTTGCATGTCGATATCCATGGATTAGGTTTATTTGACAAGTTGTAAGAAACACTTTCAATTCCAACCTTTAGTGTAATTGTTTGTTTTACTCTATTAAATCCAGTCACGCAGCAGGTTCTTCTGCCACTCAGTCCAGCTGAGGGAGCGTGTTCCGGCGGGAAAATGACGTCGATGCATACCCTCTATTCATTGACGCTTTTTACAAACTCGAATCTCGTAATTACAGGAATTATGAGGTGGCGTGAACGCGCCTTCATTCAGACGGGCTGACGTCATGACGCACGAGTTTACCTCTCCAGGTTATCACCTGCTGCTTGTCCTTTTCCTGTCCCAATTCGCCTACTTATACTATGCCCTAAAATTATGTACTCTTTCTGTGAACAAAAACTACTTACTTTTGAGTGTGTAGCAAAAGAGTAGACAAGCTTTGGGACATACTATCACGTCATACAATCGCGTCTTTTCTCTCTGTCGCATCCTGTCACCGTAAACTGGCCTGTCAATCATCTTACATCCTCCACATTTCATTTAGCTAATTTCCTACCGTATCGGAGAGAAATGCAGCACGTTGATCTGCAGTCGCGGGTCTTTCATATGGAGAACTCTCCTCATATTAATGCATAACGATGCATTTAAAAGTTAATGGCCATTCAGATATTTATAAAATTCCACATTGGTATTTGCAGATGAAAAATAACACAGATAACATTAAATAAATATTTTCTATCAGGTTGAACTGATTATTAGTCACTCAAACCTCTCAGCATCGATTGCGTATATCCGCAATGTTTTGTAGTTTTTTAACACTTTTTACTCGTGTTTGTAGTTCCGAACTGAATCCTCGTCCAATGCACAATGGGTTGTGGGCAATATTAGCCTATAGTGTGCACGGATCCACACTATGAAAATCTACCGGAAATAGTAGATCATCCAGGGACTTTTGGCATACTCTTTTCAACATACTATGCTTTGGGACACACTTATTTTAATCTCACATACTATTTAGGATGGATAGTATGAACATTGGGACGCAGGGGTAGGTTGGAACATTCTTTTGACTAATATATATTTGATAAAGGAGGTTTAGCTTTCTTAAACCTGTGGTTGTTTTACGTTTTGAACTGTTCCTATTCGTATCTTTATAAATTGTGCTAAACTAAGTTCACAATGATGTAACGGAAAAACATGAAATTAATGTTTGGTTATTTTTTTTATTAATCACTCATACTTACTGATTTTCGTTATTTAGTGAATTCATAATTGTCCTCCTCTCATGCACCGCTAAATAATTATTGACCATAATAACATAATATTTATTTTCCTTCTTTCAGTAAAAAAAAAAATGCAGCATTCTTCATGTTCAAATATCTTAAAGACGTTTGTAAGGATGACTTATTTTGCAAATAACAATCTAATAATTGCAAATAAATAAGAAATTATAATGTTTGACATGTTTTTATTTTATTATGTGGCTAAAATCAAAAATAGATGCTGTTATCTTTTGCATTGTCTTATTTCTTATTACTTGTTAAACTACAGGTTTTACATAAAATAGCAGTAACACGTATTTCACTTTATCCTGAGCTGAAGGTTCAGGAACACTCATCATTTGACATCACTTAAAGGTGCCCTAGAACTTTTTTTTTAAAGATGTCATATAAGTCTAAGGTGTCCCCTGAATGTGTCTGTGAAGTTTCAGCTCAAAATACCCCATATATTTTTTTTTTATTTATTTTTTTTAACTGCCTATTTTGGGGCATAATTAGAAATGAGCCGATTCAGAGTCTGCGGCCCCTTTAAATCCCGTGCTCCACGCCCCAGAGCTCGCGCTGGCCTTAAACAACATAAAAAAAGTTCACACAGCTAATATAACCCTCAAAATGGATCTTTACAAAGTGTTCGTCATGCAGCATGTCTAATCGTGTAAGTACAGTGTTTATTTTGATGTTTGCATTGATTCTGTATGAGTTTGAGGCTATGCTCTGTGGCTAACGGCTAATGCTACACTGTTGGAGAGATTTATAAAGAATGAAGTTGTGTTCCCATTCAGTCGGTCACGTTCGACGTACGTCGGACAGACCGACGAATAGGAATCTCGCTAGAGAGGCCAATCTACTTCGAGTGTAACTAAACGAGCCAATGCACATTGGCATGCAATCATATGCATCAGCTGCTCGCCTCGCAGCGCGGGTATATAATGAGCAGCAGGTGCGTTGCATCTTCAGCTTTTCGCTGAGGAGCCGAACGGTGTTTGTTCCTGTTCTCTGCAAGCGAGTGTCTACTAGAAGACGAGTCAAGCTTTTGGTTGAACTTCTCTTTTTTTCCGAGTGCGGGCGAACAGCACAGCAGCGGGGTCGACGTCCTCTCTTTTTCTGTTTCGTTTGCCGTTTTTGAGCAAATAGCTGTTTGACAGCGTCAGAAGGCTGTTCTCACGGCCGGTACGGTGCGCTTTTGAGCGCTGAAAAGCCGTTTTTACGGCTGGTAAGAGTGAGCGCCTTCAAAGAGAGAGAAAGCACATGACAGGCTGCACACAATCCCTGTCTGTGTTGCGGTGGCCGTTCCCCTGCGTGCTTCAGCACTTCTAAAAGAGTAAAGTCCCTGAAAGAGCTTACACAAGTAGATTCGCGTCTTTTTAAAGACGACATCCTACTTGTGTTTCTGGATGCGATCGTTCCTGTCCTCACTGACGGCCACGATCACAGTTTCGCATGTCTGGGCGCGTGCTGAAATTATGTTCGTGGGTGTTCATGTTTTCATATGAGAACATGATCACGTCGACACGCCGGTCGTGACTCTTCTTTCTCCGGGAAGCTTGAGTCCCCTCTGTTGTTGGCCAGCTGCCGCTTGTGTGTAAAAGCACAGCCGCGGCTCTGCCCGACACTCTGGGAGACCGCGGAGATCAGCGAGAGCAAACCTCTCGCTCCTCTGCGTGTCGTGTGCCGTCGAGCTGCCGGGCTGCAGCGCGGGTTGTCACGGCAACCCAGCGCTCGCTCGGCGCTCTAGATGCGCGGTTCCCTTGCGTAATCTCCATTGTAGCGCCCTCTCTGGTGCACCAGAAGAGGTCTACTTTGCTGATATGGCTTGGGTGACATGAGGTTGAGGGGTTCCTTCGGGGAACCAACCCCCTAGGGCCCCTCCCTCTCTAGCGCATTGCAAGCTGTGCAGTTTCTGGATTGGATTGCTGGTCCTTTTCATAGGGGAACCTAGCATTTCATTCAGAGCTCCAGCTGAGGGACAGACGTCGATTGCAGCATCGGAGAGAGTGCTGTTATGCTCTGGAAATGAGGGTGACGCTGCCCACTGTAATGGTGTGTGCTTATGCTGACTCAGATTCAGAGTTTACAGCCATGCTTTCCTGGGTCTTCCAGATGTGCATGGAAAACTTGGCAGTATGGGGGTATATTGGTGCCATAAATATGGAATGCCAAAGGTGCCAATCTGCATAAGTTTTTCCTCTCTCACTACCCTCTTGGATGGGGTGGCTGTACACAGACCACACCCACCCTGCATGTGAGGCCAAGGCACTCTTTTTGCATGAGGGTAGTTCTGTGCTGGGGTTGAGCTGCGCTTGTTGACTAACCGTGATCAAAGTCACGGCGCAGGCCCTCAGCCAGACGATGTCCACCTCCGTGGTCCAGAAGTGCCCCCTGGCTTACCTTGTGAGGTGTGAGAGGTTGTCAAGCTAAATGCTTTCTCAATGCTCCCATCTTACGAGGTGGCCTTTCGGTGACACTGTCGAGGACTGAGCCCAGCGGTTCTCCTCAGTTAGTAGCGGATAGGGGAGCTTCCCATGACAAACCATTGAGTTCCTCTTGGGCCGCCCCTCAGTCTGCTCGTCGCCAAGGGTGTCGTCCCCTGCAAGAAACTCCGGCCCAGCAGGCTCTGCTGTATCCATTGCGGGGAGATGACGCCTCCCGTCTCTGCAGCTGTTTAACTGGTTGGTGAGAATCACCCCTGAGACGGGCGACCCAGAGATGGGTGGGGCTGCTCTTCCACCCCTGGAGGAGGGCCAGGTGGTAAATCCTTTATTGGGTTTGTTTCTGTTCCGCCACTGACCCAAGAGGCAGCGGTACCCAAATTTTAAAGAGCAGTTCCTCCATTTCCAGGTCTGAAGAGGGTTTGGAGAGCAGTGGGAGGAGAAAACCTCACCACTCTCATCCCCCTCTTCTGTCGCCAGCGGACAGCAGCGAGCAGCGGGCAGCCAAAGCCTCGACTGCTCCCTCTATCCATCCGTGGAGCCAGGTAAGTGTTGCCTAGCACACTGTGACGCCGCTTCGGGCCGCCTCACAAAGAGAGCCCCCGAGCCGTGTCCCTGTGTTCCACCTCGCTGCCCTGCTGCGGGTACACCGGTGGTCCCTTTGGTCCTGCTTGTACGGTCTCTGCGAGCCGGGTTAGCGCTCCCCAGTCCGTCTCGCTGGCTCCTTCGGACCATCAGGGTCGGCTTTGCGATTCAGTTCGCCCGGCTCCCCCCAAGTTCAGGGACGTCCTCTTCACTACAGTGAAAGATGCCGATGCCCCTGTCCTGCGTGCGGAGATCGCAGTCCTACTGGCGAAGGACGCGATAGAGCCGGTCCCTCCAGCCGATTTGAGGTCGGGGTTCTACAGCCCCTACTTCATTGTACCCAGGAAAAGCGGCGGGTTACGACCGATCTTGGACCTGCGAGTTTTGAATCGGAGCCTCCACAAGCTACCATTCAAAATGCTCACGCAGAAACGCATTTTCGAGTGCATCCGTCCCCGAGATTGGTTTGCAGCGATTGACCTGAAGGACGCGTACTTCCATGTTTCAATTCTTCCGCGACACAGGCCATTCCTGAGATTCGCGTTCGAAGGTCGAGCATATCAGTACAGAGTCCTACCCTTCGGGCTGGCCCTGTCTCCCCGCGTCTTCACGAAAGTCGTGGAGGGAGCCCTTGTTCCCATGAGAGAACGGGGTGTTCGCATTCTCAACTATCTCGACGACTGGCTCATTCTAGCACAGTCCCGGGATCAGTTGTGCAAACACAGGGATTTGGTGCTCAGACACCTCAGCCAGTTGGGGCTTCAGGTCAACTGGGAAAAGAGCAAACTCGCCCCGGTGCAGAGGATCTCTTTTCTCGGTATGGAGTTGGATTCGGTCGAGCAGATAGCACGCCTCACAGAGGAACGTGCTCGGTCAGTGTTGAACTGCCTGAATACATTCAATGGCAGGACAGCGGTCCCACTGAAGTTCTTTCAGAGGCTCCTGGGGCATATGGCGGCTGCTGCGGCTGTAACACCGCTCGGTCTGCTTCATATGAGACCGCTTCAGCACTGGCTTCACGGCCGAGTCCCGAGATGGGCGTGGCAGCGCGGCACATTCCGGGTGCCAATCACTCAGGAGTGCCGCCGAACCTTCAGTCCGTGGTCGGACCCTTGTTTCTTCGGGCAGGAGTGCCCCTAGAACAGGTGTCCCGGCATGCTGTGGTGTTCACAGATGCTTCTGCCACCGGCTGGGGTGCCACGTAATACGGGCATGCAGTCTCAGGGGTTTGGACGGGACCCCATCTGCATTGGCACATCAATTGCCTCGAGTTGCTGGCAGTACGCCTTGCTCTGAGCCGCCTCAAAGGCCTGCTTCAGGGCAAGCATGTACTGGTCCGTATGGACAACACTGCGACCGTTGCGTACATCAACCGTCAAGGTGGTCTACGCTCCCGTCGCATGTCACAACTCGCCCCGCCATCTCCTCCCTGTGGAGTCGGAAGCATCTGAGGTCGCTTCGCGCCATTCATGTCTCCGGTGTGCTCAACCGTGTGGCCGACGAGCTATCACGAGCTGCGCTGCCAGGAGAGTGGCGACTCCACCCCCAGGTGGTTCAGCTGATCTGGAGAGAATTCGGAAAGGCTCAGGTAGACCTGTTTGCCTCACCAGAAACCTCCCACTGCCAGTTGTTTTACTCTCTGACCGAGGGGACACTCGGGACAGATGCACTGGCTCACAGCTGGCCCCGGGGCCTGCGCAAATATGCGTTCTCCAGTGAGCCTACTTGCACAGACCCTGTGCAAAGTCAGGGAGGACGAGGAGCAGGTCTTGTTAGTTGCGCCTTACTGGCCCAACCGGACCTGGTTCCCAGAACTCTCACTCCTCGCGACAGCCCCTCCCTGGCCCATCCCTCTGAGGAAAGACTTTCTTTCTCAGAGACGGGGCACTCTTTGGCACCCGCGTCCAGACCTCTGGAAACTCCATGTCTGGTCCCTTGGACGGGATGCGGAGGTTCTAGGTGACTTACCCCCTGAGGTACTTAACACCATCACTTCGGCACGTGCACTGTCTACGAGACGTGCTTACGCCTCCAAAGTGGAACCTATTCGTCGAGTGGTGCCCTTCTCGCCGGGAAGACCCCCGAAGATGCTCGATCAGAGTCGTGCTTTCCTTCTTGCAGTAGGGTTGGAGCGTAGGCTGTCCCCCCTCCACCCTCAAAAGTCCATACTGCTGCTATATCCGCTTACCACGACCACTTAGATGGCAAATCTGTTGGTAAGCACGTCCGGGTCATCAGGTTCCTTAGGGGGCGAGACGGTTAAATCCTTCTCGTCCCTCTCCATACCCTCTTGGGACCTCACTCTGGTGCTGAGAGCACTTCAGATTGCTCCCTTTGAGCCTTTGCTGTCAGCAGACTTAAAGATTCTGTCTATGAAGACTTTGCTGCTGGTGGCATTGGACTCCATCAAGAGGGTAGGGGACCTGCAGTCATTTTCGGTCGACGAATCGTGCCTGGAGTTCGGGCCGGGTGATAGCCACGTGGTACTAGGACCCCGGCCTGGCTATGTGCCCAAGGTTCCTACCACTCCCTTCAGGGACCAGGTGGTGAGCCTGCAAGCGCTGCCCTCGGAGGAGGCAGACCCAGCCCTGGCTTTACTCTGTCCAGTCCGCGCTTTGCGACTGTACATAGACAGAACCTAAAGCCTCAGGACCTCAGACCAGCTCTTGTCTGTTATGGAGGCCAGCAGAAGGGAAAGGCTGTCTCCAAGCAGAGGATGGCCCACTGGATAGTGGATGCCATCGCCCTGGCTTACCAAGCTCAGGGTGTGCCCTGCCCGCTCAGGTTGCATGCTCACTCCACGAGAGGTGTCGCCGCATCCTGGGCGCTGGCTCGTGGCGCCTCGCTGACAGACATTTGTAGAGCTGCGGGCTGGGCGACACCTAACACGTTCGCTAGATACTATAGCCTTCGTGTCGAGCCGGTCTCCTCCCATGTTCTCGCCACAGGTCAGAGGCACGGAGAGGCCCCGGCTTAGTGTCGGCTTGCTGCGCTACATGCGCTTCTTTTCTCCAGAGAGTCCCTACAAGGCAGACCCTGTCGAGTCCTCCGATATCCCTTCGGCAGCCGACGTGGCGGAGCGTCTGGCGCCAGGCCTATACTCCGTTGTATCCTTGAGAACCGGGTTTAGGCTGGGTTCCATATGTGTGACCCTACGGGGATCCCATATGGTTGGTTCCACGGTTGCTCCTAAACGAAGCCCGTGTCTTTCCCTCTGGGAGAACCTACCCTTCATCGGGTTGGAGTCACCCCAGCTCTTCCATATGTAGCACAGCCCTACAGGGTTAGTCCATATGTACTTCTCCACATAACTCCTTCGGGGAAGGATGTGGCTTCCGCAGCGTTCCTTTCCCAGCGAAGGGTACGCTTTCCCAGCGTTATCCAATAGTCTCACTGAATGGGTTTTGGGGAACAGCAGTGATCGACTCTCTCTGTGTTAGCCCTGTCCCACCATCCTCAGGCAAGGGGGTTCAGGTGGCTTGCAACAGAGCGCTGGAAGGGGGCAGCTCCTGTGGCGCTTTGGTAGGGATTCCTATTCGTCGGTCTGTCCGACGTACGCCGAACGTGACCGACTGAATGGGAACGTCTCGGTTACAAAGGTAACCCTCGTTCCCTGAAGGAGGGAACGGAGACGTACGTCCCGTCGCCACAGTCGCTGTACCCCGCTGATGCTGCCGCCTATCCGGTTCGGCTCCTCAGCGAAAACCTGAAGATGCAACGCACCTGCTGCTCATTATATACCCGCGCTGCGAGGCGAGCAGCTGATGCATATGATTGCATGCCAATGTGCATTGGCTCGTTTAGTTACACTCGAAGTAGATTGGCCTCTCTAGCGAGATTCCTATTCGTCGGTCTGTCCGACGTACGTCTCCGTTCCCTCCTTCAGGGAACGAGGGTTACCTTTGTAACCGAGACGTTTATGCATTATACAGACTGCAAGTGTTTAATAATGAAAATAGCGACGGCTCTTGTCTCCGTGAATACAGTAAGAAACAATGGTAACTTTAACCACATTTAACAGTACATTAGCAACATGCTAACGAAACATTTAGAAAGACTTTAATTTACAAATATCACTAAAAATATCATGATATCATGGATTATGTCAGTTCCCATTCAGTCGGTCACGTTCGACGTACGTCGGACAGACCGACGAATAGGAATCTCGCCAGAGAGGCCAATCTACTTTGAGAGTAACTAAACGAGCCAATGCACATTGGCATGCAATCATCTGCATCAGCTGCTCACCTCGCAGCGCGGGTATATAATGAGCAGCAGGTGCGTTGCATCTTCAGCTTTTCGCTTCGGAGCCGAACTACTGAGCAAACACGGTGGTTTCTACGAGCGAGTGTTTGAAGAACGGATTTCAACGAGCCAGCTCTCTCTCTGACTGCTCTTCTCGTCCGGTGCAGGAGGAACAGCACAGCAGCGGGGCCGTTTTTTTCTTCTTTGCTTTTGTGTTTTGCCTTTTTTATTTGAGCAAATAAGCTGTGTATCAGCGTGAAGGCCGTTTTCACGGCTGGTGACGGTGCGCTTTAAGAGCGCTAAAAAGCTGTTCTCACAGCTGGTAAGAGCAGCGTCTGCAAAGAGAGTGCACACGACAGGCTGCACATTCCCTGTCTGTGCTGCAGCGGCTTTCCCCTGCGTGCTTCAGCACTGAGAGAGTTAGTCCTTGAAAGAGCTTACACGAGTAGTTCACGTCTTTTTAAAGATGTCGTTCTACTTGTTTGCTGCTGGATGCGGTCGTTACCTGGCGCCTCGGGATGGTCACTAACGCTGTATCGCGTGCTTGGGCTTAAGGCACGCTGAGGCAGCGTTTGTGGACGAGTCATGTACCCATTGTGGGAAGATGACCGTCGCGGAGTTGCGGTCTAGACTCCAGTTCCTGCAAAGGGGCGGAGTCCCAGTGCCGTTGCCTCGTTCCAATCCTCCTCAGAGGGTTGCTTCGGGCAGCGGCACTGGTGACCTGAGGATCACGGTGAGCGCGCTTCCTTCGGGGAACCAACCCCCTAGGAACCCTCATCCCTCCTGCACTCCGCAGCCAGTAGAGCTGCCGGGGGAGCGCGGTGGACCACCCCAGAGGTGTGGACCATCCGTAATCCTTCGGAGCTCCCCAAGACGACCGGATGTCGATCACTGCATCGGAGGGTGAGCCTGATACTTCCGCGGATGACGATTCGGCGCAGCTGCCTCCCTCGGGAGTGACAACTGTGCCCGATTCAGACCCGGAAATGATGGCTATGCTTTCCCGGGCCGCCAACAGGGTCGGGCTCGTGTGGAATCCTCCACCGTGTCCCGAACCCTCGAGGTTGGACGATTGGTATCTCGGGGTGGCAAGGGCTGGTTCTCAGCCCCCCACCCCAGTGCCTTTCTTCCCGGAGGTGCATGAAGAGCTCACTGGCACGTGGACGGCACCTTTTACTGCCCGAAACCGTGTCGGTGGGTCCTCCTCCCTCACCACCCTTGACGGCGGGGCAGCGAAGGGTTATACGCGCATACCCCCTGTGGAACGGGCCGTTGCTATGCAACTGTGCCCTAACTCCACCTGGCGGGGGGAGCCGTCTCTCCCTACCCGGGCCTGTAAGCACTCGTCGGATCTTACCGGCAAGGCTTACCAGGCCTGTGGGGAAGCTGCCTCTGCCCTACACGCTATGGCGTTGTTGCAGGTCCATCAGGCCAAGGCACTGAGGGATCTGCACGAGGGTGGTCATGACCCACAAGTTCTTCAGGAACTTTGTGCCGCGACGGACCTCGCGCTTCGTGCGACGAAGGTTACGGCGCGGTCAGTGGGTCGTGCGATGTCCACACTTGTGGTCCAGGAGTGCCATCTCTGGCTGTGTCTCACGGACATGAGGGATACCGACAAGGTCAGGTTTCTTAATTCCCCCGTGTCCCAGACCGGCCTCTTCGGCGACGCGGTCGAGAACTTAGCCCGTCCCGCCACCCCCCAAGAAGAAGGGTGGCAAGGCCAAGTCCAAGCGGCCCTAGGACGGGCGACCCGGAGATGGAGAGGACTGCTCTACAGGAGGTGGTGACCGCACCGCTCCTTCCCCCGGAGGAGGGCCGGGTAGAGAATCTTTTGTTTCCTTCTGTTTTTGTTCCTACCCAAATTCTCAATAAAAGAGCAGTTTCCTCTATCTCCGGGTCCGAAGAGGGCTTGGAGAGCAGTGGGAGGGCAAGAACCTCACCACTCTCATCCCCCTCTTCTCTCACCAGCGGACAGCAGCGAGCAGCAGGCAGTCAAAGCCTCGACTGCTCCCTCTGTCCACCCGTGGAAGCAGGTAAGTGTTGCACAGCACACTGTGACGCTGCGTCGGGCCGCTTCGCAGAGAGAGCCCCCCTGGCCGCGTCCCTGCGTTCCACCTCGCTGCCCGCTGCGGGTGCGCCTGTGGTTCCTCTGGTCCCACTGGTACGGTGTCTGGGGGCCTGGTTAGCGCTCACCAGTCCGTCCCGCTGGCTCATTCGGACCATCAGGCTCGGCTATGCGATTCAGTTCGCCCGGCGTCCCCCCAGGTTCAGGGGTGTCCACTTCACTGTAGTGAAAGATGTCGATGCCCCTGTCTTGCGTGCGGAGATCGCAGTCCTACTGGCCATGGTAATCTAATCCAACGCCGTGGTATGATGAGCACACTCGGGCTCTAAAACGAGCTGTTAGAAAAGCTGAACGTAGTTGGAAGAAAACAAAACTAGAAGTTTTTCGCCTTTCGTGGAAAGAAAAAATTATTGAGTACAGAACAGCCATAAGAAATGCTAGATCTACTTATTTTTCAAATCTCTTAATAGAAAACAAACATAATCCTAGGTATTTATTTGACACAGTGGCTAAATTAACTAGAAACAGAGATTCAACTGCTGACGTTTCCATAGAGCACAGCAGTAATGACTTTATGAACTTATTTACTTGCAAGATTGATAATATTAGAGAGAAAATTATAAACATGCAACCGTCTACAGTTTCTCTTCAGACAGTGCACTGTAGTGTCCCTGAGGTAAAACTAGAATCATTCGCCGCTATAGGAGAGGAAGAATTATCTAAACTTATCAAATCATCAAAATCAACGACATGTATGTTAGACCCAATGCCGACTAAACTACTGAAAGAAATGCTTCCAGAGGTCGTAGGTCCACTTCTTGATATAATTAATTCATCTTTAACACTAGGACACGTGCCAAAAACCTTTAAGCAGGCTATTATCAAACCTCTTATTAAAAAACCTCAACTAGATCCGAGAGATTTAGTAAATTACAGGCCAATCTCGAATCTACCTTTTCTGTCAAAGATACTAGAAAAGGCAGTTTCAACACAACTGTGTTCCTTTTTAGAAAGAAATGGAATCTGTGAGGATTTCCAGTCAGGATTTAGACCATACCATAGTACTGAGACTGCTCTCATTAGAGTTACAAACGATCTACTCCTATCATCCGATCGTGGCTGTATTTCTCTATTAGTGTTATTAGATCTCAGTGCTGCTTTTGACACTATCGATCATAACATTCTTTTAAAAAGACTTGAAAACTATATTGGCATTAGTGGAATTGCTTTGGCATGGTTCAAATCATACTTATCTGACCGTTATCAGTCTGTGGTAGTTAATGAAGAGATGTCGTATCGATCACAGGTTAAATATGGGGTACCACAAGGCTCAGTATTAGGACCGTTGCTTTTCACTCTGTACATGCTGCCCTTAGGAGAGATAATTAGGAAGCATGGTGTTAGTTTTCACTGCTACGCTGACGATACTCAGCTCTATATTTCCTCGTGCCCTGACGAAACCTACAAATTCACAAAACTAACAGAATGCATAGCTGACATTAAAAACTGGATGACAAGAAATTTCTTATTATTAAATTCAGAAAAAACTGATTTCCTAATCTTTGGACCAAAAACTTAAACAAAACCTCACGAAAAAACCTTGAATACTCTCTAACACTTGACAGGTGCTCCATTAAACCTTCGTCCTCAGTTAGGAACCTGGGTGTGCTCTTTGATACCAATCTTTCATTTGAAAGTCATGTTTCTAGTATCTGTAAAACCGCCTTCTTCCATCTAAAAAATATATCTAAATTACGACATATGCTCTCAATGACAAATGCGGAACAGTTGGTTCATGCATTCATGACCTCAAGACTAGATTATTGTAACGCTCTACTGGGTGGTTGTTCTGCTCGGCTTTTAAACAAACTACAGTTGGTCCAAAATGCGGCAGCTAGAGTTCTTACTAGAACCAGAAAGTATGACCATATTAGCCCAGTTCTGTCAACATTACATTGGCTCCCTATTAAACATCGTATAGATTTTAAAATCTTGCTACTTACTTATAAAGCTCTAAATGGTTTAGCTCCCCAGTACCTAAGTGAGCTCTTAATGCATTATAGTCCTTCACGTTTATTGCGATCTCAGAATTTAGGCCAGTTGATAATACCCAGAATATCAAAGTCAACTGAAGGCGGCAGATCCTTTTCCTATTTAGCACCTAAACTCTGGAACAATCTTCCTAGCATTGTTCGGGAAGCAGACACACTCTGTCAGTTTAAATCTAGACTAAAAACACATCTCTTTGCTCTTGCATACACATAACACATTATCAATACATTAACATTTTTCAAATCCGTTAAAGGATTGTTACGCTGCAATAATTAGGTCGGCCGGAACCGAGAACATTTCCTATAACACTAGATATACCTGTACATCAGAATAAGAATGGCATCTACGCTAATATCTGTCTCTCTGCTTATCCTGAGGTTTGCCGGGTGCTGGATCCAGGCCGTATCCAGATCAGATGGAGAACCTGCGTCTGGACCTGACTACAACGTAGCCCAGGAGACAATGGGCCTAAAGATCCAATTCTGGCTGCATCTATAATTCAGATTTTTAATCCCCGTATCCGCTTACATATATTTATATATAATCGATTTTTAATCTCTATAATAAAAATGTACAATTCAGATTTTGATCTCCATATACATTTACATATATTATATATATCTTCCAAGGGGTTTTTTCCCTCCTAGGACTTTTTTCCCAGTGCTAGCACGCTGGGTTTTTCTCCTAGGGGGTTTTTTCCACCCCTGGAAGTCAGCCGACATTGGCTTAATGTAGCACCATCTTGTATATGTTACACATTACCACGCTTGTTTGTACAGTTTTAACCACTTCCCTTTTTTTCAGTGCTTCTAATATGTAAAGCTGCTTTGAAACAATTACCAATTGTAAAAGCGCTATATAAATAAATTTGACTTGACTTGACTGGCGAAGGATGCGATAGAGCCGGTCCCTCCAGCCGATATGAGGTCAGGGTTCTACAGTCCCTACTTCATTGTACCCAAGAAAAGCGGCGGGTTACGACCGATCCTGGATCTGCGCGTCTTGAATCGGAGCTTTCACAAGCTACCGTTCAAGATGCTCACGTAGAAACGCATTTTCGAATGCGTCCATCCCCGGGATTGGTTTGCAGCGATCGACCTGAAGGACCTGTACTTTCATGTCTCGATCCTTCCGCGACACAGGCCTTTCCTGCGGTTCGCGTTCGAAGGTTGGGCATATCAGTACAGAGTCCTACCCTTCGGGCTGGCCCTGTCTCCACGCGTCTTCACGAAAGTCGTGGAGGGAGCCCTTGTTCCCATGAGAGAACAGGGTGTTCGCATTCTCAACTATCTCGACGACTGGCTCATTTTAGCACAGTCCCGGGATCAGTTGTGCGAACACAGGGATTTGGTGCTCAGACACCTCAGCCAGTTGGGGCTTCAGGTCAACTGGGAAAAGAGCAAACTCGCCCCGGTGCAGAGGATCTCTTTTCTCGGTATGGAGTTGGATTCGGTCGAGCAGATAGCACGCCTCACAGAGGAACGTGCTCGGTCAGTGTTGAACTGCCTGAATACGTTCAACGGCAGGACAGCGGTCCCACTGAAGTTCTTTCAGAGGCTCCTGGGGCATATGCCGGCTGCTGCGGCTGTAACACCGCTCGGTCTGCTTCATATGAGACCGCTTCAACACTGGCTTCACGGCCGAGTCCCGAGATGGGCGTGGCAGCGCGGCACGTTCCGGGTGCCAATCACTCAGGAGTGCCGCCGAACCTTCAGTCCGTGGTCGGACCCCTTGTTTCTTCGGGCAGGAGTGCCCCTAGAACAGGTGTCCCGGCATGCTGTGGTGTTCACAGATGCTTCTGCCACCGGCTGGGGTGCCACGTACAACGGGCATGCGGTGTCAGGGGTTTGGACGGGACCCCATCTGCATTGGCACATCAACTGCCTCGAGTTGCTGGCAGTACGTCTTGCTCTGAGCCGCCTCAAGGGCCTGCTACGGGGCAAGCATGTACTGGTCCGTACGGACAACACTGCGACCGTTGCGTACATCAACCATCAAGGTGGTCTACGCTCCCGTCGCATGTCGCAACTCGCCCGCCATCTCCTCCTGTGGAGTCGGAAGTTTCTGAGGTCCCTTCGCGCCATTCATGTCCCCGGTGTGCTCAACCGTGTGGCCGACGAGCTATCACGAGCTGTGCTGCCAGGAGAATGGCGACTCCACCCCCAGGTGGTTCAGCTGATCTGGAGAGAGTTCGGAGAGGCTCAGGTAGACCTGTTTGCCTCACCAGAAACCTCCCACTGCCAGTTGTTTTACTCTCTGACTGGGGGAACACTCGGGACAGACACACTGGCACACAGCTGGCCCCGGGGCCTGCGCAAATATGCGTTTCCCCCAGTGAGCCTACTTGCACAGACTCTGTGCAAAGTCAGGGAGGACAAGGAGCAGGTCTTGCTGATTGCGCCTTACTGGCCCAACCGGACCTGGTTCCCAGAACTCTCACTCCTCGCGACAGCCCCTCCCTGGCCCATTCCTCTGAGGAAGGACCTTCTTTCTCAGAGACGGGGCACTCTTTGGCACCCGCGTCCAGACCTCTGGAAACTCCATGTCTGGTCCCTGGACGGGACGCGGAGGTTCTAGGTGACTTACCCCCCGAGGTACTTAACACCATCACTTCGGCTCGCGCACGGTCTACGAGACGTGCTTACGCCTCGAAGTGGAACCTGTTCGTCGAGTGGTGCTCTTCTCGTCGAGAAGACCCCCGAAGATGCTCGATCGGTGTCGTGCTTTCCTTCTTGCAGCAAGGGTTGGAGCGTAGGCTGTCCCCCTCCACCCTCAAAGTCCATTCTGCTGCTATCTCCGCTTTCCACGACCACATAGATGGCAAAGGTTCCTTAGGGGGGCGAGACGGTTAAATCCTCCTCGTCCCCTCTCCATACCCTCTTGGGACCTTACTCTGGTGCTCAGAGCACTTCAGATTGCTCCCTTTGAGCCTTTGCTGTCAGCAGACTTAAAGATTCTGTCTATGAAGACTTTGCTGCTGGTGGCATTGGCTACAATGAACTAATTTAATAATGATTTTTTTCAATGGAAATGAATCAGTGAAGCCAAAACGATTATTTTCCTGCTGTCGCTGTAAAGCTGCTTTGAAACAGATTGTATTGTAAACAGAGCTAAATAAATAAGGCGACTTGACTTGGAAATCAAGAAAGATGAAAAACAAAAAGCCATGGACAGACATGAAGCAAGCAGAGCAACAACTTCCTGTTTTCTCTTAAGGGCAAAGAAAGGTTAGTTACAAGAAAAGTGTGAAACGAACAGTGACGGTGGTAATTTCCAACGGGTGAGTTTGATCTTACATGACATTTAGGGTCAAAAACCCACTGATGAAATTCACTAAAATACTTATTGAATGGCATAACATGCAATAGTTACATTTTTCATTATTATAATACAAATTTTAATAAAAAAAATAAAAATAAAAAAATAAAAAAATCAGCTGCCAAGCAACTAATATAGCTAGATAAAACAGATTTTTGATAAATTATTTAAATTTGCATCATATTAGATTAGGCTACGACATGTAAAAAAAAATAAATAAATAAATAAAATAATCAGTGAATGTTTTTATTGCATTGTTTTTTATTTTCTGTAAAAATAATTAACAGTAACGTGTCTGAAACTAACTGTAGTCAAAATAGAACTTATAAAATTTTACTATTTTTTTTAATAAAAATAATTAATAACTAAAAACAATAACAAACAAAAGAGCAGAAGTTCTGGCTGTTGTAAACACAAACAGTGCGGCTGCACTAGTTCATCACGCTGCGTTCAGCGCTTCTGAGCTGGAGGCATGTGGTAACGCACGTATTTCCAGAACCTTCTGTTTGCGTGATCTCCGCCGTTCTGCCTCCATCTCAGGATGCCTCTGGTGCGGCAGATGTACCGCAGAGACTCGGGCAGCAGAGCCTCCTCGACGCCGTCCTCCACCTGCACCAGGATGACCTTCAGACCCTGCTTCACCAGAGCGTCATAGATACCCACTCGCTGCTCGTAGACCGAGGACGATTCTTCCAGTCGCACACCGTACTCTGATACGAGGGGTCTCTCGGTAGCGTCGGTCTGAGACGCCGCACAGCTCTGTGATGTGAGAACAATGATCAGCCTTCGACTTCGGCTCATTCTGTCAGCCACCACTTCATGCACCGCTGAAAAAGAGTTTAGTGTCAAACGCTCGTTTCTTAGTAAGATTGCCTTATAATATACACAATATCAATAATCATCATATTAGAATGATTTCTGAAGGATCATGTGACACTGAAGACTGGAGTAATAAATTGTTTAGATTAAACTTTACTATATATTCACATAGAAACACTGTTTTCACTGTATTTTTGATCAAATAAATGCAGTTTGTTAAGAAGAGACTTTCAAACACATTAAAGCTTTAACAGATCCCTAACTTTTGAACGGCAGTGTATATGACTGACAAACACACACACCACAGTAAGTTTATGAGACTAATCCAAATAGATGGAATTTTTATATGCAATTCAAATCCATAAATCTTACACGTAGGCCTACAATTTATTTATTTAATTTGGAGTAGGCCTTCTGCTGCCACTTTCTCTCAGTGTTAGTGTAGTGATGGGTGATGTATTAAATATTCATTGTAAGCAACATTGTGAATATTACAGTGATTTTTTATGCAGTTTTTATTTGAAACATCTCTATTAATGCACATGATTTATTTCAAACCCCAACATCCCTAAGATGCTCACTGTTGTCTCCACATGGAAGTATTCACATATTTCAATATTTTAGTAGCTGTATCTGTAGGTAAATATTACTGTTTATGACATGTGGTGCATGACAACGATTAAATATGATTATTTATCTTGTACATTAGTGAAAAACAGTGTGAAAACATACATTCATAATTTGAACAGGATTTTATTATTGACTGATTTGATGAAATGATTGAGGGAAACTAAGCTATTTCAGAGCAAATGCATAAATAGACAATCATACTGAATTCAGTTTTTAGCTATAGACCGACCAGCCCTTCAGTTTGTGTGTAGTGGCGTTCACGTGACAGGATGTTTACCTTCCCCAGGAAGCTCATCACGTCCACTGATGAACAGTTTGTAACCATGAAGATCTTCAAGCACCGCAGGAAGGAAACGCAGGGCAAAAGTCATTGCAGAAGATGAGCTGAGCTGATCACCATGGAGATAACTCACATACGCATCATATGACTTTCCATCTTAAATGAAGCATGAGAATAATCAATGTGCAATAAAAAATAACAACTAAATTACTTTTATATAATTTGATGAAAAAGCAGTGCTCTGCAGTTTATGTCACTGATTAATTGGCCTTTTTGGAAAATGAAGTTTGTCAAAGAATTCCTGCCAACACTTTACAATAAGGTTCATTTATTAACATGAACTAATAATCAACTGCACTTCTACAGCATTTATTAATCTTTGTTAAAGTTAATTTCAACATTTACAAATACATAATTAAACTAACAGTGAACTAACATGAACAACTGTATTTTCATGAACTAATGTTAACAAAGATTAGTAAATACAGTAACAAATGTATTGATCATGGTTAGTTCATGTTAATTAACTAATGTTTAACTAATGTTGAACCTTATTGTAAAGTATTACTGATTTTCTTTCGTATCTGATTCATGCTTTTATTGAACAATCATGCAGTTCAAGTTTACATAATTAATGGCACTATTTGTTGTAATGCCTTATATTTCTGCTGTATTACAGCAGAGATTTTTGTGAAAATCAAATAAGAAAGGAAACTAAAAAAAAACATTCAGGTGCATTATGATTATGATCATTTTAAAATGCACTTGTAATAATGATCCCCTGAAGGCGAGCTTGAAGAACACAAGTGCAGTTTATTCATATCAAACATGAAACAAAGACTTGACTTGAAACATAAACTTACTGACAGCAGATTACAGTGAACAAAGCTAGACACGATACAACGGAAACACGAGGGCTATTTATACAAGACTAATGAAAGCAATCAACAAAGAACCAATCAGAACAAGACATGATCACATGATTGCAAGCTACAAAAGGAGCAAGGGAAGCACACGGAAAACAGTGATTAAATTTCACAATAAAAGACATGAAACATCACAGCGCTTACTTGTCATGAAATTAATGCCACAATGCAGAAAAAATGCAACATATATACCAAAATTAAACTGGTCAGCATTTACTGAGCCTCCTGTTGTTTCAAACCTCTTTGACTTTCTTTCTTTTGTAGAACATAAATGAAGATATTTAGATACTTGTAATATTTATAAGCAGTGCTGACCAGATAATGTTTGATGTTGCCGTGAAATTCACCCACTTGTATTTCAGAATAAACATTTATGATTGATCACTGGAGTCTGTCTAACTGACCGCATCTCTACAGAAACCAGTCGGTAAACACATACCACTGCGTCCGGCAGCAGACGGACACACACGCCTGTAGGCCAGAACCAGATCGACTCGACCGAGAAACGCCACGGCACCCAGTAAAAAGACAAGAGCCACCAGACCAAAACAGATCCAGAAATTACGCTCCTTCTGACTAGCTGGAGAGAAAAACAGAATGGAGCAGGCTGGAAAAGAGGACAATAATCCATCGTAATATACTATATAACCTTGAGTTCACCTGGGATGAGTATGACTGTAACAGAATCTGAACCTGCGGAATGTTGAACCATACAGGTGAGATTAGTGTACAGATATTCAGCTGTGACTTCTGAGATGGACAAGACAGCCTGCATGTACTTCCGGTCGTCCTTAAACCTGGAAAAACGAGACATGCAGAAGCAAAATGGTTTCTAGTCACATCATAGAGAAAACTCTCTCTCATTATTTACATATGAAGAGCAAACTATAAAGAGCATGCTTATAATGACTTTTTAAGCCACATTTATACTTAAGTATTACTATTCTATAAATATATTTATAAAGACTCATTAAGACCTATACTGCATTATAAGAACAGTTATAGATGCATTTATATTATTTTATAATAACTTTAAGTCATGCATTTGCTTTTTCAGTGTGCATGCTCACAATCCATTATTCACTGATTTATGAATGATCAAATCCAGACACGTTGCTGTATCAATTAGTTATTAATAATTCTGTCTTTAACAGCTAAAGTTCGCATTAGAGGTCATGAGTGGTCATTTTGATTTGTTCAAATCTATGGTATTGCTTATAGCACTTTGGAATAATACTTTAAAAACTATATTGTTGCAGTGTTCTGCTAGTATGTAATATTAAATAATATACTTTTTTTTTTCAACCGTTTGTATTAATTTCTTATTTTTTCTTATTGTTTTTAATTTCATATTTTTTAAATTTTATTCCAGGAATTGTTGTTCATTAGTTACATTTACAAGTAAGCAACTTAAAAAGTATAATGAGCACATCTTCATGATTTCTTAACATTTGCTTTAGGAAAATTGCATCCTGTGTTTTCAGTTTAGGGAAAGCCATCAGTGATGCATTCATAATAAGTATTTATAAGAACACAACACTGCTATTAATAACAATATATTCATTAATTTGACAAATAAATCTGAATAGAAATGTTATTGCAACTATAATATAATAACATTATAGCAATGCAAGTTACATTCATTGAACCATAAGACGGACTAAACAGTATAAAACTAATATAAATGTAACTGTTCTTATAATGCAGTATGCCTTAATGAGTCTTTATAAATGTATTTATAGAATAGCTTCTAAATAAGTATAAATGGAGCTATAATTCATTATAAGCATGCTCTTCATAGAAAGTGTTACAAAATTTCTTCAGTCCTTACGTGATGCTCTGGTCGTAGTTCAGATCGAGAGAGCCAGAGTCACTATACCAGTATATCGAAGTCTCTCCCATGTCGTTCTTCCCAGCGAGAGCTTGGCAGCTCAGACTGAAACTTTTACCTGCGGTGACATGAATATCATTACACTTTTCCAAATGATTTGGTTTCACGACTTTCAATTTTAATTTAACATGCTGTGTTTTTGATTTAAATTCCCAGATGATTCTTTAACGCTGATATATTTTTGCACAACTCTTTTCACAGATCACAAAAACACATAAATAGCCTTGAGTGAAAACATGAACAAGTGCTATCTGTTTCACACGTACTGTAACAGAAGAGTTAAATATGTCATCATCACTCACCAAGTGTTACTGTGAAAGTTTCTTCTTTTGGGAGGAGGATTTCAGGCTTTGTCACCACTGTGAACAACATTAGCCACAAAAACACACACACATCACATCAAAGCACAGAACAGCCATCTCTTCACTTCAGCTCTATACTGCCATCTACTGTGAGTGGATATTATTAGTAGTGATGGGATTAATGGCTCTTTGAGGGGATCCGGATCTTCGCGATCCGTTCCTTTCAAAGAGCCGTTCAAAAGAACGGCTCTTTTGGCTCTTTTTAAATATTTAGTCAGTTTTAAGAAGCTAGCTTGGGGGCATCTCAGTTTATCACTGGGAGGAATGATGAGGTGAGATTTGTAGTCAAATAATTAAAACTCGGATATCACACACCAATATCTGAGTTTGAATTATTCTGAAATATTGATTATTACCTCACTTGTCATGTGTGGACTATATTCCATAGGGTCGCACAAATCCCTCTGCTTAGACAGTGACATCACTATTTTGGATTTACCTTGAGTACAAAGTGTGTGTGTGTGTGTGTGTGTGTGTGTGTGTGTGTGTGTGTGTGTGTGTGTGTGTGTAAAGCTACATTGACTTATGTTATTCATACAATACCTACTCACAAATAAACATCAAAAATAAAGCCGACTGCAATGAATTTCTGTGCAAAACAGCTTTTACTACAAACACTTCCACACAAGAACATTTTGATAGAAAACAAAAAATATTTTAAGTAGATAAAATTAGAATAAATAAAATGGAAATGTCTACATACTACATACTATTACTACTGTAAACTTTGCAAATAGGACATCAGCCCCTTCAAGTCAATGAACAATAACAAAGTGGGCTGCAATGAATGTGCAAAACAGCTTTTAGTGAAAAATTTAAATACAAGAACAGTATCACAGTATTTTTTTCCACTGGAGTACTCACGTGAAGGATGCGTGCACAACTAATAACTAATATCATCACGCTATAAAGGGTTGGCCTGCGCTGGGTGCGCCCCTCCCCCTATAACTGTTCTGTCTCGCGGAGGAGCTCATTTGTGTGCATCTGTGTGAAACACGCATAGGAAAAAAGAACGACAGAAAGAACGGCTCCCCTCCAGCCGCGACTCGGCTCCCATCGTTCATGTTTATGAGCCGTTCAAAAGAATCGGTTCGTTCGCGAACGTCACAACTCTAATTATTAGGGCGTTTCATTAGTGAACAATCTTTTTATTTCTCATGTCAGGCATCTTTATAACCCATCACCTAAAACATCACCTACAGAGATTTAGTGTAACTGAGATATTAATATGGTTTTATTGTTGTTTTGAATGACCTTTTTTTATATTTTCCATTTTTATTTTAAAGCTTTAGTAATTTTTTTAATAGTTTGGTTTGCCTTTTTTTTTAAAACATGTCTATTGTTTTTATGAATTTTTACGGCAAGGGTTTTTCATTTTAGTACATCAAGTTAAAGGTGCACTATGAAGGATTTTCAAACAATAAAAATAAAAATCATCACTCTTGATACACTAGAAGTGTGCCTTCTTTCTTTTTGAATTGCCACGGGACGTTTCTGACCTTTGGCCAGCGGGTGTGTCGCTTCAGCCAATAGCGATGCGCAGCACAGGTGAGGGTGGGACTTTATTATCTGTATCTGAAGCTGCACAAGGTTGTTGTGTCTTGACACAAATATATATCGGTCTGTAACTCGACAGATTACTAGACACTGAAATTACGTTTTTATGAGCACTATATAATAATAGACATCTAATTATTAATGTAACTGTTCTTCATATAAACAAAAAACACTATTTCTGCATGATGAACTGGATATTTGCGAAACAGTTCATTTTCCAGCAGGAACAGCATTCTCTTGACTCGTGTGTCAGGGGAGGAACATATTTAACACAAAATATATTTTGAGTGCTGCAGTTTTACTTTACAACATGATATTAGTCTTCATGTTTATATAAGAGAACATAACTAATTAAATCCAAAAACATTTCATTCATTCATTTGTTCGTGTCTGTTCCAGCCTACATAGGCAGCATGTTAGGGCATCATCGGTGCCTGATGCCAATAATTCAAGCTTTTGGACAAATTCTAACGCATCCTTCACACAGAAGAAAACACGTCACATATGAACATAGTCAAATATAAATATAGCCACTAGAATTGTGAACTGTTATTTACCAAAACCTGGAGACAGGAAGTTGATTTTTGTAGTCTGGGCAGCAAAGTAGTATTGCCCTTCAAAAGTAAAGTTCACAAAGCAAGTGTACTCTCCAGCGTTCTCCGGAGATCTGTTCACCGGGAAAAACTTACTGTGCGTCACATTGAGTGGATGGCAGTGCTACAGAGGGAGAAAAAGAAAGAGATTTCAGTGAGCATGTTCACACACGCACAGAAACGTTCACATGTGAAAGTGAATCCTTTAAATGAGAGGACTGTGTACGTCTGCAACTTCCGAACCCACAATGCTCAACTTACTGATGACTAAAGCCTTACAGAAAAAAACAACTTGCCTCATGTTTGCTATTTTTGACGAAAGTAATATTAGCCACCCGATGCATTCAAATCAAATGACTTTTAGTCATTTTCAGCAGGCTGGTCTGAGCTGGTTCACTTCAGTTCTGTTTATGCCACACAGAGTTCATGTGGTCACTACACTTCCCTCCAAAAGCTTGGAAACACCCTAGAAAAGTTTTGGACAATGTTGCCATGAATCCTTTTTAATTTGTGATAATTTTGCACTGATAAGGGACAACACAAACTATTTTATTACATAAACAGTTTATACATAGAAAAAACTTATCCAGCATTAGCAGCTATCTGACCTGAACTGGGTTCTGATTGGTTCACTGTATTCTAAACTTAACTGTTGAAGCTATTAAGGTGTGCTGACCCAGAACTCTTTTACAAACCCGGGCCAAGTTTAATCCAGTAACCAGCATTGACATTATTATGTAATCAAAATGAAATTTATTTTTGCTGGTCTTCAATGATAATGTCAAGTTACTGTAATGTATTTGCACCAAAAAATGATAAGGATTTATGCTGATATCGTCCAAAACCACACTTTGCCAGGGGTGTTTCCAGTGTATAACTGAACTCAGTGTGAACAGAAGAAGAAGAAACGCTTACACCACATCCTAACCAGACGCGATTCGGCAACAAGCAATTTATCTATCCAAACCTGAAGTGATGACAGAATCAGCCCAAAATCACAACCAATCAGAAGAGTGTGTGGGCGGAGTCTCTCTGCAAGCGCACTGGACTCTACACCATTATTAAAAATACATACTGAGTGACTGAAACAATCTGTCAGAGAACACAGCTGGTTTACAGTATGAAAGTTTTAATTTATTTTCAAGATCTGAGGTGAGTTACCTATTAACACTTTAAGTGCGCACTTTAGATGCTTTTAAGATTAAAAAGCACAGAATCAATACCTGAGATACTCATACTGTAAGCTGTTGCTCCCGCCATGACACTGCAGAAACTTTCTAAAACAGAAGTGGCATGTTGCGGCGTGTTCGGTCAGGACACTGTTATAACCGTATTTACCTGTGGCGTGAACATGGCATATGATCGTGGTGGTGATATGGGTGTCATTTACGGTGCAGCGTCACGTCTTACGTTTCTCCAGGTGACTTGAGCTCCAGGGTCCAACTCAAAGATGTGAGGAAGGAAACATTCAAACTCCTTCGTGCTCATTACTTCTTCTATTCTGTTCATAGGGGGGCATGTTTCATTCTGAACGGAGACGGTGTATATTGTTTCCCAGGTATCGTTGCCTTCTCTGCCATGGAGAACACAAGAACAACAGTTGGGATGAAAGAACGGCCGATATCCTGAACACAAATCATGCGGAGCCAGTGCAAAGTGTTTTTAATTTATGTTAGCATCTTCATGCTCTATGCCTTTCATTTTAATTGATAATTCTGGTTCAAGGTTTTGTCCCTAAGTATGCAGGAATTATGCTGTATTTCAGTATGAGTTTGAAGATCATGTCTTTAGGAATTAAATATCCTTGAATTTTCTTTAAATTTACTATAAAACATAATGTATATTCAAAATCACCTACTGAAAAAAGAGCCTTTATAGAAACTAAACTGCAGAAATGGCTTGTTCTCAACAGACTAAACACATAAACAGCTGAACATGTCAATGATTTCAGTGTTCAGAAGGTTCAGAAAGTCCGATTTTTCTGAAGAATCCTTTGTTAGAAACAAGGGGAGGATGTTTTGAACAAGAATCCTGATTTCACTTTCATTTCATTTCAAAAGAGGCTCATTAATGCCAAGAGAATATTAAAATGGCAGAATGAGCTTTTTTCAACTTTATTAAGATTGTAAATGAAAAAAACAACACGGTTTGTGGATAAAAACATTAATAAGTGTGTTCCAACACGTGTCAAAACCAAATCAACAAAAGCTTGAACTGAACCAATACCTTCTGAAGCACGAGTATTTTCCGCTGTGGACGGGCTGAGCCGGGAGGAACCAGAGCACATTGTCTTTAATGGTTATTCCACTGATGTTTTCCAAGCTCTGGCTGGGAACACGGCTCCAGCTCACATTCGGACTATCAGTGCTGCATTCAAGTCTAGACACAAGGCCAGCAATGAAGCCAAAGCTCTTATTCTCTGTCTTAGTCTCTTCAAGAGGGAAACCTGAATGGAAATGTGTTAGTGAGGGATTAATACATGTGCAGCGGACTGTATTACTGAAGTACTAGTTATTCCACATCATTTAGTTTGACCTGTTTAACAATAACAACCGGAAATTATTTTTGCAATTATGGTTAGTACATCATTAGACAACGAACATCAGGATTAGGACAAATGGCAACACTTGCACACAGGGTTTCCCCGCATTTAAGACATCAGTTAAACTTTGTCCCGGACAGGCAGAGCTGTGGTTTAAGGTGTAAGCTGTATATGAACACCTAGTTTTTACGTATGCACATCCTTTATATCTTAAGCAGCCCATACTAATTATCTAAGTAATCTGAAATATGAAAAATATGCATTTCATAAAACCCCAAAATTTCAGTTGTAATTTGTGAAAACAATGCGTTTATGAAGTCTGACCTTTATACCTTCGTTTCAGAATGTGGTTGAAAGGAAACTAAAACAGGCATAGTCTTTACTGTCTGACCTGATTTCTAACCAATGTAGCATTTTTATCGTCAGTAGAGGTTTTAAGATCAGTATTCAACCACATCTGAGGAGAGTCAGACGCGTTTTTAGGTCAGTATGTAAACACTCGCTAAACTTATGAATTGGGGAACGTGTAGAACACAGTTATATATTTCTACATCTATCTTGAAAAACGTTAGTAAATTATGCAATTGCTAGTCAAGTTCCGTCCAGTGCATAGATATGCATCTTCACCTTATTCATTCTTTCGGTTGTTTGAACAGACAAACATGCACGAAGCAAACTCGGACTCGAATGCAACTTTCCTCCTGAAGCCAACATGAAAACGGGCCATAATACCACAGGATCCACTGAAAACAGCGACTCTTACCTGCAACCCACAGGACGGGCAGGAAAATCCACCGCAAATAAAATGTGGAAAAGCTCATTTCTAGTGTTCGTGGCATTTGAGGCAGTTTAGTTTAGTTTCCCAGCAGCGGTCGGACCGGTTCCAACAACAGCGCCTACGAGACTTCAGAAAGAAAGAAAGAAAGAAAGAAAGAAAGAAAGAAACTTCATTCCTCGTGACTGACATCAGGTCGGGATACGAAACTCGACTACAAAGCCATCTAGCTGTCACATTTCCCGTTTTCTCCTGAGAAACATGATAAACACCTACAGAGAGGCATTCTGGGCAACTTCAACTCTTCACGCTGTTTAAAGCGTTATAAATGATCAAGGATGAAACCTTCAAAGTGACGCTCAGTCACAACAAATGACGTGCTGACTGTCGTGTGTTCTGACATCATCACGCGAGGATGATCGTCTCAGTAAAGCGGGTTTAGTTCGACTACAGAAACAGAAACGAATAGAAATTCTTGTTTGTTTCGGCTATAGAGTAAAAACAGAAGAGCAGCAGAAGCGTCTTACCTCGTGTAGAGGATCGTGCAGTTTGACCTCAGCAACGATTTCTCGGAATTTCCTCCAGACTGACACGATTATAGTTTTTCTGCTGAACTCTGCGGTTTGACAACTGTGGAGAGTACCGCTTCCCACCGGCCACCGCTGCTCCCGGAAACACGAGCGACGACAGGCGTCAGAGCATCACTATATATCGGTTTTCTTTAAGACAAGTCAAGTCACCTTTATTTAGCCTATAGATCACTTCTTACAACATAGATTGTTTAAAAGCAGCTTTACAGTGAAAACAGAATATTAATTTCAGGAAATAGTGTCATTGTCCATCTTAACCATTTTAGGGTCTTTTTGCTCCAAATGACTTTTGATTAAAAAAAAAAAAAGTTATCTTTGTCCAAATGGCATGAGACTTTGTATGGTTACCAATACTTACTAGATCTACAACAACAACAACAACAACAACAGAAATATTTGGAAAGATATCTTTTTTTATGTTAGTGTGAAAAAAAAGTCACACTTAGGGCTTTCAGAGACCAAAATCAGAAACAACGCAGAACAGAAATGAAGTGGCACACTTCCAACAATGCAAAAAACATCCACAATGCAAAATGATAATGCTCACACACACACACACACACACACACACACTCACACACAGAATACATGTGCTTTATTTGCTCATTTTTGATGTTCAGTTCGTTGTATTTTGATGTTCATGTCGTGTATTTGTACTCATTATGTAATATAACTTAATTTTGGTTCAGTTATAGTTAATAACTGAAGTGGAGATTAAATTTGTAGAATTAAATGAAAAACAGATGTTTGAAATAAATGATAAACTCTAAAAACTCCAACTTTTCTCTTTGTAACATCTTGGTTTGATTGTAACATTATTGAAAAACTGATTTTTTTTCAGTATAAAAATGCTAAACTTTGACAAAAGTAAGTTTTATTGTCATAATTGTAATTTCATAATATGTAGATATGAATCCAACTGAAAAAAAATACTAGTCAAAGAGCAAATAGTGGAGCTCTGCAGCAACAATCACCGGAGTTCTAATCACCGCCACCTGCACGTCATTATCCCCGCAATCACCAGCACTATATCCACCACACTCACACACACAGTCTTTGTCCGGTCTCGGCGTAGGATTGCAGCGGATTCCTCCTGCAATGTGAGCTGGTCCTGGAGATGTAATCGCAACTCTTCCCTACTGACACCGCTAAGATCGCCTTCATCATCTCACAACTGCAAGGTAAAGCTCTCCGCTGGGCGGACACACTCTGGATTCAGAAAGGCTCCGTGGTAAAATCCTATCCTGCCTTCGTCTCTCATTTCCGGATTCATTTCGGATTCATCAGTCGGTGAGAAACTCTATAATTTGAGACAAGGATCTAATTCTGTGAGTGATTATGCCTTGCAGTTCCGTACTCTGGCCTCCAGCAGCGGATGGAATGAACAAGCCCTCATCACATCTTTCCGCCAGGGGTTGGAACCGAAGTTGCGATTGCATCTCGCTGTATATGAGGACAACATCGGCCTCGAACGCTTCATTCAACTCTCCACCTGTGTAGGCACTCGTATGCAGTCGTGTCTCGAAGAGCACCAGGGCCAGCCACTCCCTCACCATCTCCTCCATCGGTCCGAACCCGTCAGCTCCCCAGAACCAGCCAGCGAACCCATGCAAATTGAGAATTCTCGTCTCTCCCCTACCGAACGACAACGAAGGCTGACCCTGAATTTGTGCCTCTACTGTGCTTCTCCTGGGCATGTGCTCTCTGCATGCCCAACTCGCCCTCCAAGACCTCTGGTGAGTGCCATCCTTACCTCCTTACTCAAGATGAAACCACTCACCACTGTTGTAAACCTTACTGCTGCAAATGTGTCTGTTCCAGTTGTCGCGCTCCTCGATTCAGGGTCAGCCGGGAACTTCATCTCCGGTGCCTTCTATCGTCAACTCAAGCTCAAAACCTCGCCTTCGCCTAGTATCTATCAAGCCCACTCCATCACCGGAAAGCCCCTAGGCCGCAAGAAGATCAGCCGCTGTGCCGGACCACTGCAGCTCCGCGTAGGAATTCTCCATGTCAAGGACATCCACCTGCTGGTTCTAGAGGAATCCACCGCTGACGTGGTTCTAGGGAAGAAGATCCTGAAGTGGGGCGAACACTGTTTCTCAAACTGCTTCTCTGGGTTTCCTGTTCCTCCATCTCCACGTCCAAAAGAAATCACTGTCTGCGCCACCTCCATCGAGAGCCCCATCGAGAAATGATCTATCGACATTCCATCCTGTTACGCCCCCTTCAGCGACGTCTTCTGCCCGCAACGAGCCTCCAAATTACCTCCACACCGGCCATGGGATTGTGCCATCGATCTGCTACCGGGTGAGCCAGTGCCACGGGGAAGGATCTACCCCCCTTTCTGTGCCAGAGGAGAAGGCCATGGAGGACTTTATTGAAGAGGCACTCAAGCAAGGATACATCCGTCTGTCTACTTCCCCTGCTGCTTCCAGCTTCTTCGTGGCCAAAAAGGACGGAGGCTTGCGGCCCTGTATTGATTACCGGTCACTCAACAAGATCACCATAAAATTCCGTTACCCACTTCCCCTCGTCCCAACGGCCCTGGAACATCTCTGTGGTGCCACTGTGTTCACCAAGCTGGGCCTCCACAGCGTGTACAATCTCTGTCACGCCCACTGGCCATTACGAATATTTGGTCATGCCCTTTGGACTAGTCAACGCCCCCTCCATATTCCAGGATTTTATTCATGAGGCGCTCCGGGAGTTTCTCCATTAATTTGTGTTGGTGTATATTGACGACATCCTTATCTACTCCCGGAGCATGGCCGAACATCGCCACCACGTTGCGGAGGTCCTCAAGCGCTTTCGGCAATTCCAACTGTTTCTCAAGGCGGAAAAATGCTCCTTCCACCAGTCATCCATCCACTTCTTGGGATACTTCATTGATCACAGTGGCATCCGGATGGACGAGGGGAAGGTGGATGCCATCCGGTCCTGGCCCACTCCTACAACCATAAAAGAACTCCAACGCTTCCTAGGCTTCACCAATTTCTACCGTCGTTTCATCAAAGGCTACAGTTCCATCGTCTATCCACTAACCAACCTCCTTCGTCATCAGCCCAAGTCTCTGTCCTGGTCCGAAGATGCCACAAGAGCCTTTGAAGCCCTCAAGAACGCCTTCACCACCGCTCCCCTCCTCATCCACCCTGACCCTAACCTGCCGTTTGTCGTGGAGGTGGACGCATCCACCACAGGAGAAGGAGCGGTCCTCTCCCAGCAGCAGGGGCAGCCAAGTAGACTCCATCCATGCGCCGCCTTCTCCTGCAAGCTCAACCCGGCGGAGGTCAACTATGACATCGGTGACCGTGAGCTCCTGGCCGTCAAGCTTGCGTTGGAGGAATGGAGGCATTGGCTGGAGGGAGCCAAACACCCCTTTCAAGTGCTGACCGACCATAAAAACTTGGAGTATCTCAAAGCTGCAAAAAGATTAAACCCTCGTCAAGCTCGCTGGGCTATGTTCTTTTCAAGATTTGACTTCACTATCTCCTATCGTCCTGGCTCCAAGAATCTCAAGGCTGACGCCTTATCCCGTCTCCATGCTCCCGATGAGAAAATTGAAACTCCAGAGACCGTCTTTCCAGAATCCATCTTCGTGAATCCCATCCAATGGTCTGAAGAAACTCTGCCCTCCTCCAATGCCTCCACCCACACTCCGCCGGGTTGCCCGCAGGGTCTTCAGCACATCACCAGAGCACGACGCACTCAACTCATCCACGCAGCTCACTCATCACTTGGCACTGGTCACCCGGGGGTCAATGAGACCCTCTCGCTGCTGAAAGCGCGCTTCTGGTGGCCCAACTTGGCCAGGGATGTCAGAAGGTACGTGCAGGGCTGCAGGGAGTGCGCCATCTCTAAGAGCCCTCGTCATCTGCCGGCCGGCAAGCTCAATCCTCTGCCCGTTCCTGAGTGACCATGGTCACACCTGGGAGTGGACTTCATAATGGATCTCCCACCTTCTGACGGTCACACCTGCATCCTCGTGGTAGTGGATCGATTCTCCAAGGCCTGCCGACTGATTCCTCTCCAAGGGCTACCTGCCGCTCTTACCACTGCAGAACTAATGTTCAACCACATCTTCCGTTACTATGGAATCCCCGAGGACATAGTATCTGACAAGGGGCCCCAGTTCATCTCCCGGGTCTGGAAGGCCTTCTTGTCCCTCCTGGGTGTGACCGTAAGTCTGTCGTCCGGATACCACCCTCAGACGAACGGGCAGATGGAACGGAAGATCCAAGAGATCGGCCGCTTCCTGCGTACCTTCTGCCACGGCCACCAGAACTCCTGGAACCAGTACCTGGGTTGGGCCGAGTACGCCCAGAACTCCCTCCGTCAGCCTTCCACCGGATTAACACCTTTTCAATGCATACTCTGTTACCAACCCCCACTGTTCCCCTGGGACGGGGAACCCTCCAACGTTCCTGCTGTTGACTACTGGTTCCGGGAGAGAGGGTATGGGACTCAGCCCACCATCAGCTGCAGAGGGCCCTGCGCAGACGCAGGATGACAGCCGACCTTCTTCGCTCCAACGCTCCCAACTACCAGGCAGGGCAGAAGGTCTGGCTGTCGACCAGGGACATCAGACTGCGTCTGCCATGCAGAAAGCTGAATCCCCACTTCATTGGCCCGTTCACCATCATTCAGCGGATCAACCCTGTCACGTATCGTCTTTAGCTCCCTCCACAATACAAGATTCATCCCACATTCCATGTGTCTTTGTTGAAACCTCACCACCCTTCTCTCTCTCCTTCCACAGAGCCTGACGTGGCAGCCGCCGAGTCCCCCCTTCCACTTCTTCTGGAGGATGGAGCTGCATACAAGGTTCGTGAAATCTTGGACTCCCGGCACTGTGGTGGTCTCCTGGAATACCTCGTAGACTGGGAGGGCTACGGGCCAGACGAGCGGTCGTGGGTCCCGCTGAACGACATCCTTGATCCCAACCTGCTACAAGCCTTCCACACCAGCCACCCGGACAGACCTGCCCCACGCCCTCGAGGTCGGCCACCACGACGTTGGGGTCCTCGGCCCTCAGGAGCGGGCCGTGGGAGGGGGGGTACTGTCACAGACACGTCAGGCTCCACCTCCCTGCAATACCCACGCACACAATCACCGGAGTTCTAATCACCGCCACCTGCACGTCATTATCCCCGCAATCACCAGCACTATATCCACCACACTCACACACGCAGTCTTTGTCCGGTCTCGTACGTTATACAGACTCATGTATACTTACCGCAAGGACTCCAAACCTGCTACTTACCTGCTTCCATCGTCTCCAGTCTTCCTCCTGTGTGCCTCTCTCCGTGTGTGTGTTTCCCGTCTGCCGTCTTCAATATCGTCTACCACAAACTCCATCTACAAGCAACAAAGGACAGTATCATTTCCCTTTCATCACAGCAAACTCTCAATCTACCATTTACTCACCTGCTCATTGCTGTTGTCAATAAAACAACCTTACTTGCTTTTACTTCTGCCTCCGTGCCGTCTGTACAGTAACAGTGAGTCTTTTATAAAGTGAATTTTATATAAAAAGCTGTTTTTGTATAAAAAAAATATATTTTTAATTTATTTATATAAATTTAAAAGATATCATAAATCCTCCAAAAACTGCACAAATGTGGAGGAAAAACATTAAAGTAAAATTATATTTGTTTTTTTGTTTTACATTTTTGTTATAAAATTACATTTTGTTGCCTGTGGTCTCTGGAGATCCTGAGTGTGCTTCCCAAACCAGGAGCGGATAAGCGTTAAGTTCAGGATTGATTCAGTCCTGTTGTAAAAATCATTAGTTATTAAATCATAAATCATTTAAATCATAATGAAGTGAACATAGTGTGAATTTGAAAAAATTTTTCTCACTTGGTTGAGTGGTATATATATATATATATATATATATATATATATATATATATATATATATATATATATATATATTTATATATTTTTTTTTTTTTTTTTTTTTTTTTTTTTTTTAAATGGAGTGAGAATAAAGCAGCCTCTGATGGTAAAGATGTTCACAGATGTTTAATTGCTGAATTTCAGTGGTATAATGTGAAGTCTCAGCACAGAAACTGGCAGCACTGAACGGAAACCTGTGGAACAGTATCTGGGTCAGGGTCACTCTTTGTGGTTGTCACCTTTTCTGTAAATCTTCTGTGTCATTTCTGTACTTCTCGCGGCCAAACAGAATAGCAAAACAGTGACTCAAACAGGGTTAGTTTGCTATTAGTTCTGGCAAATGGGATTCAAAACAAACAGAGCAGTGTTTCAACCTTAAGCATTACACTTTTCAGAGAGTCAAACTACCAATGGATAAACCCGGTATTTTAAGACACATGATCTCCTCCGAGTTCACTCATGTCATGCTGCTTTGACTGCTGGGTAGAAGACTGAACACAGGGAGCGGCGAAGGTGAACATCAATAGCACGTATCAAAGGGGGCGCTCACGAGCAGCGTTTGGCAAGGTTTACAAGTAATGCATTACAATACAACCAACACGCAGTGACGCAGCGACATCTCTGCATCAGGACCACTCTCTCGTTACGCTGTTTATGCTTTTGCTGCCGCATTCAAACTGGTGCAGCGCTTACTTACATTAAAATGCCTAATTCAATTTATTAAACATGAAGAGGACATATACGTCTGGCAGGCAAAAGCGAAAAAGAAAGCATGAAGAAGCATGAAGATTAAACAAAGAGCGCCGTTTTTCTCCAAATATTATCATGATTACAAAAGTGATATTGATTTTATTCAGCGTACAGTTTAATGAACAAGAACTTAATCAAGTGACTTACATTTTAGATACCAAATTGTCTGTTTCGCTATATTTCACCAACGAAAATACTTCCAAAGTCCACAGAATTGTTTTGCGTCTCTGAGCAACACTTCCTGAATGATTCAGCCGTTTGAATGAATCGGTTGAATCTCAATGATTCGCTCATTAACAGTGAATCGCTGCCACCTACTGGCGGGTTTAATTTCACATTTGAAGTGTCTTATTTATTTATTTATTTTATAATTTCAAATAACAGTAGGCTATTTAACATTTTATATTTTCAACATTAAAACATTTTTATGCATCTGTAACTGCTCTTGACCGATTAACTTTAATAAATCTTAATTTATTCTATAATTCTATAGTTATGCATTAGATTACAATTTCTGTAACGTTACCTGGAAATCTCATGTTTAAACCTACATGAAAAACTTGAAAAGCACCATTTATTTAATTTATATGTTTGTTCTGTTGTATTTATTTGTGCTATTACTCGTAATTTGATTATTTGTTACTATTTTATTTCTTAGCATACTGTTTATTTGTCTAACAATATTTATAATATAAATTAATCTAGTAGCTTTTGGTGCCATAACCCTATTTATTTAGGTTAAATGTAACAAAGACAACGGAAACAATAACTATGCTTATTTTATAGGCCCATTTTCTTGTCTTTTACTTTTATTATTTTTTTTGTTGTGGAGCCAGTAAAAAAATGAGCCCTGCCTAGTTTATCCAGCTCGCATTAATATAAATAAATATCAATACATTTACTTAGTTGACATTATTTAATTAGTAAGATTTGTTGACAAATTTTGTAAATTAAAAACAATTTGTTCTGTTATGTGTTTTGACTGTGTTATATGTTGTATAATTACGTCACTAGGTAACAAAGATATTTTAACTATAAAATCTTTTAGAAGGGCCTCATTTATGAATTTTGCCTGGGACCCCCACTTAGTGTCGGTGCGCCTCTGCAGCTGATATTACAACTTTAGCACATTTGTCAGCTAAACATTCATTCAGTGTTTCCCAATGACCCTGTGCCGCCGCCACCGTTTCATCATAAACCGAAAATTTAAAACATAGGCCTACAAAGCTTAAATGGTCTCTAAGTTGTATTTTAACAACGAACTAAAATCGAAACCGTGATATGCCAAATACAGTGCCAAATAATGTACATTTTCTGAACAACAATACTACAACAAATGCTCCTTTCATGTCAGTAAAGCTGTTGTGAGAGAGAGAGGAGAAATGTAACAAAGTTTAATGTTGTATGTAAACTGTGTTTGAGAGAGAGAGGGAGGTGTTCAGAGAGGAGTCTGTTGGATGTTAAGCTGTTATTTGTTTTATGGACTCAATGTTGAAAATTTTAATTATTTCAAACACTGTTGGCAGAAGTGAAAAATAGTTTTATGAAGTTACAATTTTGTTTGATTCCATGATGTATTTTACTGAACATGAGTATTTACAATGCAAATCCAAATTTACTGACAGTTACTTATATCTTGTCTTTTCACTTTATTAAGATCAGATTCTGGTCCTATCTCTGATTTGTATTATTTAACATTTAATTATTGCAGGTTTGTGTAATATTCTGAGTTTGCATTTCACTGTTTTTATTCATTTTGAGAAATACTGAATCTGTTTTTGTGCTTGTGAGATGAGTAAATGCCTGCTCACATTTAGTCTAGAATAACATCATGTTGACACACAACGCCTCGACACTTACTCACGGTTCCTCCCAACATGACAGGAGAGCTGTCCGTTAATAAACGGGGAAACAAATTAACTTGCGTTACTTGTTTGCAAAAGTAACATTTCCTGTAAATGTAAAAGTAATGCATTCCATTCACTCGTTGCTAAAGGAGAGGAAGAATAATAAGTCTAAACTTGTTAAATCATCAAAATCAACCACATGTATGCTATACCCTATACCGACTAAGAGATGCTTCCAGAGGTCATAGATCCTCTTCTTAATATCGTTAATTCATCTTTATCACTAGGATATGTTCCAAAAACCTTTAAGCTGGCTGTTATTAAACCTCTTATTAAAAAACCACAACTTGATCCTAGAGAATTAGTCAATTACAGGCCAATCTCAAATCTCACTTTTCTGTTCCTGTGTTTCTCTGAACTATGTTCCGTTTTAGAAAGAAATAGTATCTGTGAGGATTTCCATTCAGGATTTAGACCGTACCATAGTACTGACACTGTTCTCATTAGAGTTACTAATGACTTGCTCTTATCATCAGATTGTGGTTGTATCTCTTTATTAGTGTTACTGGATCTTAGTGCTGCATTTGACACTATTGATCACAATATTCTCTTAAATAGACTCGAAAATTATGTTGGCATTAGTGGAATTGGATTGGCATGGTTCAAATCATACTTATCAGACCGTTATCAGTTTGTAGTAGTAAACGAAGAGATATCATATCGAAGTTAAATATGGAGTACCGCAAGGCTCAGTACTAGGACCGTTGCTTTTCACTCTGTACATGCTACCCTCGGGAGATATCATTAGGAAGCATGGCGTTAGTTTTCATCGTTATGCTGATGATACTCCGGCAGTGTTAATTTCGTTGACGAATAATTTTCGTCATAATTTTCGTCAACGACATTTTTTCACGGACAAAAACGAGACGATGACTAAATAAAAATGCGTTTTGAATGACTAAAACTATGACTAAAATCTACTCTAATTTTCGTCAACGAATAAAAACGAGACGAAAATGAAAGAGAGGGACGATTTGGGAAGATATCCAGTCAGGACTGCTGTCCTGTGTGGAAGATGCGCACATTTGAATTGTAATGTGCTGATCTAACCGCGGGAAACGCGGCGCTGTTGCGCGCTCTACAGGCTCGTGCAGCAGCACATCTGACTGCTGCGCAATTAATGAATAGCGCACATTTATGCCATCCGATTGCGTATAAGCTAATGTTGATGAATTATGACAATGTTTACTACACGATGTTTATATGGTAGCATGTTTTAGACTGTTGAAAGAATGCATATTTATCTACCTCGTGAGCAGCCTGCTACAGTGCAGACTGCAGACATTTCAGAATAAGAGTCACGGTGTATTTCGGGATGGTTTATAATTATTATTTTTTTCCTGGTCATTATTGTTATTTTGTTTAAACAATAAACTGTATTTAATTTATTTTCTGTTTAATTCATAGTAAACTACTGTATCTTCTGTCACAGGAAGGAAAGACTAAGAACATTATTTGACACATTATTCAATATATTTTACAAGTATTATAGTTATTAAAGTAGTTATTATAGTTAACTAAACCTAAAACCAAAGAAATCTTCATTACTTTAAATAAACATTAACTGAAATAAAAGATAAATATATAAAAATGTAAACTTATAAAAATGTAAACTTAATAGTTTCTAAGCTTTAGCTTAACCTGAGGTATTAAAATAAACAAAAAATAAAAAGTTATAGACATTTAAAAGCAAAAACTAAAAGACATAAACAAAAAATTACTAAAACTTTTAACTAAAATTACAATGAAAGCAGGAAAAACTAAAAATCAAATCTAATAATTTTTTTAAAATGAAATCTATAATAGTAGCCTACCTCAATGATAAGTGTGTCAATCCCTGAAAAGTACTGAATTTTGCTCTTTCACGTGTTTTTGCACTTGAACGATCAAAAACCGTCCACTTTGGTGAGCAAAGTACAGTTGGGTGAACATAAACAGTTTGGGGAATATCAGATGTACCTATATCAGTGTATTGGATCTGTGGAAGCATTTTTATTGGAAATGCTTAATGCTTACAATTTAACTAAATTAGATTTTAGTCGACTAATTCTACTGTAGATTTAGTCGACTAAAATCTTATGATATTTAGTCGACTAAAACTAGACTAAAACTAAAACAATTTCCAATGACTAAAATATGACTAAAACTAAATGGCATTTTAGTCAAAAGACTATGACTAAAACTAAATCAAAATTTGCTGTCAAAATTAACACTGTACTCCGGTCTATATTTCTTCACGCCCTGACCAAACTTACCAATTTGCTAAATTAACAGGATGTATAGCTGATATAAAAAAAACTGCATGACCAGTAATTTCCTCCTACTAAATTCAGAAAAAACAGAGATTCTAATTTTTGTACCAAAAATGGTCCATTTATCTGCACTCTGATCTCTGAGATGTTCTACATTGACATACAGCTTTATTACACACTGCATGAGAGGGAATATCTGAAAAAGCAGAACAGGGGCACTTAAAAAATGTCTTTCTCTGTCTCTTCATATTTACAGTACATACGCAATTCATACTGTACATTCAAAAAATTAAAAATATTTAGGGTAAAAATCATAAAAGTAAAATAAAAAAACAGAACAAAAAACATTACTGCACAAGATTGTGTGTGAACCTAATTTTGCATTATAAACAGATGAGAGCAGAGTATGTATGCAGCGAAAAATCATTAAAAAATTTGTTTTTATATACATATCTTCTGTAATTTTTTTGTATTTTTTTTGTTTTTGATTTTTTGTATACTTTACAATTTGACATTGTATGTACAGCTTTTTATTTCGTGTCCACAGAATGACTCGCTTTCACATCGCACATAAACCTGAGAACACTGAAGCACATCAGACCCGCTGTCATGTTCGACAGACCTCAGGTCAGATCTCTGCTCATTATCAGAGGAACAACTGGCTTCCAGAAGTAAAAATCAAAATCATTTTCCTCCATAAAATGAAGATAAGCATATATTTATGGCTAGTCCCGTCCTGGCCGAGGATGACAAAAAATAAAAATAAAAAATAAAGAGAAAAGATTAATGTCGGAGCTGACTGGTTTTGGCTGCTTATATTTCTGTGCTGAAAAAGTGTCCGGTCACTGCTGTACTCTCTAGTGAAGATAAAGATCCAGATGTTTGACTGCATCACTTCAAGAAGCACAGCTCGACCCTGAGGAACTGCGTTCAGAAACTAAACCAATTTCTCTCCTTGGCTTTGCCTCTGACAGGCATATGGTAGCGCACCTCCCTCCAGAAGCGTGCCGAAGGGTCGAGAGAGGTCAAACGGTCCTCCGACTTCTCGTCCCAGCCCATCCACCTCTTCCTTCTTTTCCAGGCTTGCAAAGCTCCCTGTTTCTCCTTGAGGAGGCGCACAGAGGGAGGCAGCCGGTCGGCCTCACGGATCTCCTCCAGCTCCAGGAGAACGATGCTCATGGAGTCCTCCACGATGGCTCGGTACAGACCCGTCTGCTGCTCGGCCCATTCCTGCGCCTCGGGGCTGCAGAGCGAAGACGCCGTGTAGAGCAGCAGAAGCCTGCGACAGCGGCTCAGAGCGTCCTGAACTACGTCCACCACAGCTGGAAAACACGGGAGGGAAGTGCGTCATGATGGAAACGAGACATGATTCACACCACCAAAGACTGGAGCGAGTTATTACACAGCTTTGGACATGAAATAACATGCACCAATGAATTATGTTATTTTTATTTTTTATTTTATAGTGAAATATAAAATATTTCCAATTTTTTTCTTAATATTTTAAGTAATATTCAAGAACAATAATATTAAAAAGTATCATTATCAGCCCCAACCCAGACTACATTATCGTAGGGCTATCACTAACGATTATTTTAGTCAATTATATTGACGATATTTTTTGTGGTAATAAAAATAGATCTAATAAAAACAATAACCAGTTAAAATATATATATCAACAATGAGGCAATCATTTTTGGTTCAAAAAGTATCAAAAGCAAGTAATCACATGGTTTTATAGAACAACACATGTGCAAATTCATAATATACATTATATAAACAATCAACTTATGTGCATTATATATTATAAATAATGCCTGCAGAGGGCGCTAGCAGACTTGTGATTGTTATACTTGACAGCAGATCAAATCCTTGTTTTAAAGAGCACCTGTAACGCCCCTTTCACAAGATGTAATATCAGTCTCTGGTGTCTCCAGAATGTGTGTGTGAAGTTTCAGCTCAAAATCCCCCACAGATCATTTATTATAGCTTGTCAAATTTGCCTCTATTTGGGTGTGAGCAAAAACACGCCGTTTTTGTGTGTGTCCCTTTAAATGCAAATGAGCTGCTGCTCCAGAAGAGGGCGGAGCTTTAACAGCTCAACAACAACAAAGCTGGAGAATCTCACGCAGCCAAAATGAGGATTGTCAGTAACTAATTTGCAATTACAAGAACCACCACTGGTTCACATCACAGTGCTGTATTTTGTTGTAAGCGCTTTACCTTCTCCGGGTAGACCGTCCCGCCCCAGGATGAAAAGCTTATAACCGTACAGGCCCTCCAAGACCTGCGGCAGAGTACTCATCACAAACATCTCAGCCTTTTCACTTGAGCCTTCGAGGACTCTCGGATAGGCGATGTAGGCATCATACTGCTTACCATCTCCATCTACAAGAAACAACCAAAGAAAAAAAAAACATGTTTAGCATGAGGAAGGTGTGAACTCTAGTTAATGTAACCAATTTCCAAGTAACTGTGTGACACTGCTAATGTGCAACATCCTGTTTATATGTGTACCTGTGGTTTTGTAGAGGAATGGAAACATAGTCCGGACGCACAAGACCAGCTCCACCTTGAATATGGTGCACACGAGCACTCCAACCACGAAAAGAAAAGCCAGCGAGCCCAGGAGAAGCCCGAGGAGCAAGAGCAGGTCCGGCCCTGTAGATGTGGAGAGAGCGTTCATGTGCTGCTAGTGAGAGAAGATCATACTGACATACGGTCTTCAAAAACATTTAAAACGTCATTCTGAAAACACACTATAATAAGAATTTGATAAATTAACAACAATTGAAAACCATGCCAGAATACAGTGATTTGTGAAATACACTAGTTAATAAAATGGAGAAAAAGGCATTCAAAATGTAAATAAATTAAATTTAATAATAAAAATATTAAAAACATTAACACGTTGAGTCCCCTTATCTACTTTATGTAGAATCAACATAAATGAGGTATAATTATTCATTTAATATGTTCAAAAATATGATTAAATTTAAAGTCAACTATTAAAACTTTAGACAAAGCGCTACATTTTCCTAATAAAGCTGAAGGTTTGTGGGTTTGTTGTTCACGCACACAAATCTCAGGACTTCACGAGAAACGCCTCCGCTCTTTCCAGCTCAAAGTGAAAATGCTACACAACAGCAGCAAGATTTTGGACCAATGAAATGTTAATGTTCTCTGTTTATGTCCTTCGTCGATTGAGACAGACGTCTGTGCTGCCGTACCTGTGGGGACGAGGGTCATGTGACCGTCCAGGAGTCCTCGGCCGCTGAACACCATACAGCTGAAGTCTGAATAGAAATCTTCCCTCGATACGTCTGACACGGACAGTGTGCGCACAAAAACATAACCGTCCTCCGTCGTGCTTTCACTTCAAGAGGAACACACACCGTTACACTTAAAACTCAAACACACAGTTATATTAATTATTATTCACCAATATAACAACACCAATATTTGCCTACATTTATTGTTTTAACTTGCTTACAGTCAGTATTTTTTCCTGACAATAAAGTCAATCTGTCATCTTTTATATGATCTGTTTTCTTTGTCTGTTGTGACTCGTGAAGAAACTACATGAGATGATGTCTTCATCTTCATCTTTTATCAAAGTAATTTCATATATATAATTGTGACAATTTTGACAGGGAAAAAAATCAATGAAAATGTTTTATATATTAAATAATCGTGTGTTAACAGCTATTTTTGTATTATCTAATTGAAATACATCACAAATAAAAGGTACTTCGTTTATTTTGAGTATTTTCACTTTTTTTACTAGTAGGAACTTTATCAAAAGATTATTCATAATAATAAATGCATAAGCCTAGTCTGTATAGTTTCAAGCAACAAATCATAGCTTAAATTAAATGTAAAATTAGTTTCACAAATTCAGCAAAACTGAGCAGGTTGAAGATTAACCCTCATCTGAAACACAACTACATTCAGTACGCACTTCATGGGTTTCTGATGAACGCGATCCGACGTGTTTTGGGAGATGAAAAACACGTCGGTTTCCAAGGTAACTTTCCACAGCACTTCAACCATGGGAATGCCTTTTCCCGGCACAACAACAACACAATCCTTCCTTACGGATGAACCTGAAAACAAACACATGGTGTAATGATTCTGTGACTCTCACAGTTTCAGCAGTGACAGATAATGTCAGATTAAATTAAAGTTTAATTCATTAACATTAGCTAATTCATTAACTAACATTAAATAACAATGAGCAATACACTTTATACAGTATTTATTCATCTTTGTTACTGAAAATACAACCGTTCATTGTTAGTTCTTGTTAAATGCTATTATCAGATACAACTTTATATTTCAATAATGCATTAGTAAATGTTGAAATTTAGATTTAAGGAAAGCTTTAGAATAGGGCTGTCAAACGATTAATCGCGATTAATCATATACAAAATAAAAGTTTGAGTTTGCATAATATATGTGGGTGTATTGTGTGTAATTATTATGTCTATATAAATACACACAAATTAATGTATATATTTAAGAGAAATGTTATTTATGTACAAAATATTTTTATTTATATATAATATAAATTATATAAAAATATAAATAAATACATATACTTGTAAATATTTCTCAAATATATACATGGATGTGTTTGTATTTATATATACATAATAATTACACACAGTACACCCACATATATTAGGCAAACTCAAACTTTTATTTTGTATGCAATTAATCGTGATTAATCGTTTGACAGCCCTACTTTAGAAGTATTGATCATCGTCAGTTCATGTTAACTCAACTAAAGTTTAGAAACAAACACAAAGATAAAGCAGAAATGAAGAGACAAGCGTCCGGCTCACCGCTCTCGACTCTGATGATCTCATCAACCGGCTCGATCAATCGCGGATTCTCTAAATATTCATCTGCAATAATAATAATAATAATAAAAATAAAACTAAACTTTAAAAAAGCAAATTGAGAAAATACTTTAGTTTTAGTTTTTATTAATTAAAGCATTTTTTGCAGCAGTTATCTGATGTGCGCGACTTGTTGTTTTTAATATTTATAAAGGATAAATTTGTTTAAGCAAATGTGATATTAATTTTATACAACAGTTCAATAAACAATAAGTAAATATTAGGTGACTGTTTTTGCTCTATTTCACCAATGAAAATAATTGCAAATAATCCACATTGTGTTTGTGAACGAATCTTTCTAGTGAATCACTGTTTCTCTGATACGGGCTCTGGTGATGTTCTCAACAATTTAAACAAGAAAAGAAGACAGGATTATACTTTTTCACCTCCAAAAAAAGAAAGCACTTTAAAACTTACTTCTTATCTCTATTAGCATCCTTTCCTGAAGGTTTTGTAAGGAAACACAGAGTGATGGAAAGCATTTTGTCAGATTTAATGCACCTCTTGTGTCATATACTATATTGCCAAAAGTTTTGGGACTCCTGGCTTTACGCGCACATGAACTTTAATGACGTCCCATTCTTAATCCGTAGGGTTTAATATGGAGTTGGCCACCCTTTGCAGCTATAACAGCCTCAACTCTTCTGGGAAGGCTTTCCACAAGGTTTAGGAGTGTGTTTGTGGGAATTTTTACATTTTGAATTTTATACACCTGTGGCCATGGAAGTGATTGAACACCTGAACTGAGTGTCCCAATACTTTTGTTATGTAAGAGTCGATTTGCATTTTGAACTCTGCATTGGAATGAAGGTGTAAATGCAACCTGGATATGAAATGCATATTTAGGTTTAAACAGAGCCTAGATGTACACAAATAACCGCACATAATACCCATAATGCTCACCGTGAACTAAACACTCTATGCTTTCAGCCATTTCACCGACGACTCCATCCAAACTAAAGGTCATTTTGCAGGTGTAGAATCCAGCGTCATCCAGATGTACTTTGCGTATGTTTAGTATATCCTTATCCGTGTTTAGAGCAAACTTCTCATCTTCCAGAAGAGGCTCACAGTTCTGGGAATGAGAGGACAGGACAGCAGACACAGACGAGACAGAAGCAGAGTTCACATTACTCCATCATTCAGAGGTTAAAGGAGAGACCCAAAATACAAATGATGAAATTTGTTGTCATTTTCTGAGCTAAAACAACGGCAAAAAAGACTTTGTTTTGTCACAAAGCGGTTGCGTAAGATTATAACAATCTAGTCGATGTTTGGATTTATTTCAGCTCGTCACTGAGAAGGTTTGATGGCAGATTCAGTCTGAAGGAACACAGACTGATGAATGACACTTTCATTTGAGCAGAACATCTCAGAGGAGATCGATGAACTCCAGCTTTCATGTTTTTCCAGCGTGGGTTGCCAGATTGCAAAGATTATGTAATACACTGGGTAGAAAATGTTTCCTTTTAACAGAAAACTTTGTTCATGGAAAAACAGTCAAGTTTTCATTAACAAATAAACACTATTAAGCTTTTATTCACTGCGCTGAAAGCGTAAATGTTTTATGGGTTCATGCATGATAATTCTGCCGGGAACTGAACCCATGATCTGGTGTTTTGACCTGTTTTCCTTCGGTCTGATCAGCTCAGTTTTTGTGGTCTCTTGTGTTTGTTGTGTTGGTGCATGTGGTTTTGTTTTGACAGGTGATCTGCTTCACGTTATCAATCATTATCATTCACTGCTCTCGCCTGTCATTGGCTAGCCTTCCTCATTAGTTCATTGTGCCAGACTGTTTCAGCCGTAATCTCTCGTCTTGAGTTAAATGTTTGTGTGTCTGTGTTGTTTTCTCGTCTCTCTCTCCGTGACCTCAGCTCCTGCCCAGACTTACTGATTTAATTATTTTCTGTCGACTGCTTTCGCCCATTACTGTGCAAATGATCTATAAATACATGGAGGTTTTGTTGTGTCCGCAGCTGAATCTCGTCCTGAATTACAGTAGGATTGACCGGAACAGAACGATCCTAGAATTTCTCTTACAGAACAAGGATTCATCTGTTCCTTAAACATCTGCCATTTCACTGAAGAACCAGCGTTCCTGCATTTATGAATTTGTATAAAATTTCCATCCATTCAGATCACAGTTTTAATATAAAATACTTAATATTTGGTAACTAATAAAACTTATGATGATGCATATTTGTCAGTCAAACATAAATGAAACTGAATAAATTAAAAAATCAAGGCATAGTGTATTATTAAATACTTACATCTATTGAGTTATTTAAATAATCATATTTTCAAAAGCATTTGTTCAAGAACCAGCACTGTGAAAAGTGAATCTATTCAGTTAAATAGTATGAACGGTTAAATATGGAAACATTATGTATGATTTTCACAAATTCTGACATACATTAATCAGTTTATCTGTTAAAACTGTGTAATCCAAATTAATGGAACTTTTATATACAGTTCAAATGGATACATTTATTTATTTTAAGTTTTTTTTTTTTTAACTAATCATAAAAAGTCATGGGAATGTTTATAATGAATCTGAATTTTGTTCAACAGAAAACAACAACATGAGAGGCGAGTAAAGGATGGCAGAAGTTTCATTCTTGAGTATGGAGATGAAGGATGTGTTTTCTACCTTGTACCACTGGATGGAGGGATGATCCACGCTCTTGAGATATCTCCTCAGAGGGCAGGAGAGGACGCCGTTCACGTGAGCGCTGATCTGCTGGATTACCTTCTGCGGTCGCTCACAGCGTCCTGACGTCATCTCGCTCACCACCAGCACTGCCGTCTGTCTGAAGCACCGGCTCCGAGTCCTGACGAGAAACCACACCATGAGCGCTTTAAATCAACATACAAAACTAGCGCACATTATCCTTGTATTCTTCATTACCCTTATATGTATACTGTGACTGAAAGGCTTATTAATACTTCTGTGTTTTCTTCTGGCTGGGGTTCCTAAATCCACACTTAAACTTCAACGTGTGCACTTCCTCCTCATATCAGAGATGCACAGAATTTAAATATTTTTACATTTAAATTTTAGGGTAGCTTTTTCCTGATTGTCTTGATTTTTATTTGTATAACTTGTATTGCTTTGTGTGTGCTGTATTCTTTTTTGCTTGTTTTATGTAAAGCGCCTTGAGAAGCTACTTTATTAAAAACTGAATTATTATTATTAATCTGGAGCTGGAGTTCACTGTGTAGCTGGCAGTGTAACTAATGCTGCCCTCTGCTGGCAGTTCAAGCTCTACTTCATGATTTCTCAATCTTTTATTTGGCTAGTCGTTCCTCATAGTCCGTCGGTAACAGAAAAAGAAGCAAACTCATTGCATTTGCTTTCAGAGAGCAGTTCACTGGAAATCTGTTAAAAAAAAGCAGCTGAAAGTGAGAGGGCGTTTTTTTCTCTCTTTTTTTGCTGAAACAAGTGTGAACACTTTTGAGTCATTGTGTGTAAACGTTGACGGCGGTGTTTGTAGTGACACTTTTATGTACTGTTTTACCACATTACACACGGGAACAGTCAAGCACATCTTCACCCTTTATTCTCCATTAAACTAATGAGTTGATCATGTTTCTGTCGCTCACGGCGTGTTTAAAGGTCAGGATCTTCAACATCTGTTCAGCACTGAACTGAAGCTCTTCTCACCGTCCTGGAAACTCCTCACATCCCGATCTTTCCATCCATTAATTTCTTCAGTCAACAGAGCGCTGAAGCTCGACTGAACCTCACCAAAACATTGAGCTCACGCCGGAAAATCTCAATGTCTTGGCGTTGAAAACAGGCTTCTGGTGATTCAAGGAAAGCGACAGCTCATATTTCTTCAGTGGCGCGGGAGGCCCTTCACCCCGACCTTAACAGATTCACCACATCCTCTGCTCAGGCTTTTCTAAAAACATTTCACTTCCAGCTGATTGTTACAATAAACCTCATCCATTTCAACACAGTTACAGTAACTCCAGAGTATACAGAGAGCACAGTGAGTCTCGTTCACTAACCGTGCGTCTGTGTACACAAATCATGATCCATCAACAACTCTTGCACTAAAATGTATTCTAAATTTACAAAAAATACTATAATAATATAATGTCATTTAAATGAATAATTATTATATATATATATCAAGTTTCAGACCTTTCCAATGATGTGTGTTTTAAAACAGAGCAGTAAATGTTGTAATATGAAACACGACACCGTCCACTAGAGGGAGAAGCTGCTAAAAAGACTGACAGCACTGTTTCCATGGTGACACAATGTCCAGGTCAAAACAGTTTTCACAAGAGGAAGTTTCAGTGATTCTATGATACATTTGAATGAATCAGTTAAATGAATGACTCATCCAATCAGAAAGTGACTTTAGTTTCATATTTAAAGTACTTTTGAAAAAAAAAAAAGTTTCATATTTCAATATCTAAAATATTATTTTTAAATAATTAATGAAAGTGTTACTTGCAGTGTGCAGTTGTGTTTGTGTGGATTTTACTGATACTGATTTCATTTGATTAGTTTCTTATTATTCTGATTGAATTCATTGATTTAATGTAAGAATTTGAATCTGGTCAGGAGGAAAATGACCTTATAAAGTCAACAATTTCCCTGGAAATCAATTTAGAGGCAAATATCACGCTTAATAAAAAAGTACATTTCTGTCACCGAACAGAATATGAAGAATACTGTATGAACAGCTCAGGTGACAGGACAGGCCTGGACCAGTCTAAACCTGCCAAACATTGTTGAATTATCATTAGAGTCAAAATGTGATCTTCTGTCACACCCTTAATTCCTGCTTAAGCAGCTGTAGAAGAAATTTCAATGCGATTTTCATTTCAAGAGCTGAGTTACAAGTTACACAAGAGTTGCATACATATAAATATATATATATATATATAAAAAAAACAGAAAAATACAGCAGTTTTAATTACACAAGATGTTTTACATTTACATACTTTTGCTGGTAAAAGAGAGCTCACTAAATGAAAATGTCCAATAATATATATTTAATAAAAAAAACGGCAGAAACGACACCCGGTGAACTCATCAAACCTCCTTTTAAAAGGGAATAAAGCTCTGCTGGGGATTTTAGGATGGATTTTGTGTAATTTATCCCTACTATGAAGAAAACGCTCAATGCCAGTGAACCGGTTTGGTGCATTATGGATAAACATAAAGAATTGGGTTCATACCGGACCACACATGTGTACTTTCCCTGCTGCTCCATGCTGATGTTGGGGAACCACAGCGACTGCTCTCTGACCACGACGCTCGGCTGACCCTCCGTGACCTCGGAGCCATTCCTCCCCTCCAGCCATGTGACGTTGTACGGCGTTTCTGCGGGAACGAAGAGATACTGGATCTGCAACGGACACTCCAATAGCGGCGATTCCCCCGGAACTGCGAACATCCGTTCAAACGCCTGTCCGAAGTCCCTGCAGGAGTCTGTGGAGAGACACGATGATGACCGGAAGTGACCAAGACAGAACGTACAGAATAATAACCTGTGAAGAGACGAGCACTGTACACTGTGTGCAAACACATGTCCACCTCGAAATTAATGTTTTGCCACAATTTTATTATTTTTAAATATGTTAGCAAATATGTTTCTGTTTTTACAAACCATTTGCTGCAGGGTTTTGCCGCATTCATCTTCAGAACACAAATTAAGATATTTTTGATGAAATCCGAGAGGTTTATGACTCCATAGACAGCAATATAATCAACACTTTCAAGGTCCAGAAAGGAACTAAAGACATTGTTAAAACAGTCATGTGACTGCAGTGGATCAACCTTAATGCTATGAAGAGACGAGAATACTTTTTGTGGGCAAAAACAAAACAAAAATAACCACTTTATTCAACCATCTCTTGTCTTCTGTGTCAATCTCATATGAAAGGTGCCCTTTCTGGACTTTGAATGTGGTAATTTCGTTGCTTTCTATGGGATAAAAAACCTCTCAGATTTCATCAAAAATATCTTAATTTGTGTTCTGAAGATGAATGAAGGTCTTACGGGTGTGGAACGACATGAGGGAGAGTAATTAATGACAGACGCTTCATTTTTGGGTGAACTAACCCTTTAATGAAAGCCTATTACTGGTGTTATTTATTGCTATAACTTTTTGGCTAAGAAATATTTAGCATTTTTATTTTATTTTATATTATTAGGATGTGTTTAAGATAAGTTTGTACAATATATGCCTTCATATTTCATGCATATTTTCTGGAAAAATATTTAACAAGTAAGTCATTTGTTTTACATGTTGATCACTTCAGATGTAGTGCTCTTGGAATAGGACTTTTGGTCACACTTTAGTTTAGGGTCCAATTCTCACTATTAATTAACTACTAATTATGACTTTTGCATCAATAAACCCCTAATTACTGCTTATTAATAGTTAGTAAGGTGGTTGTTAAGTTTAGGTATTGATTGCAGAATAAGGCATTAATATGTGCTTTATAAGTACTTATAATCAGCCAATATTCTAGTAATATACATGATAATAAACAACTAGTTAATAGTAAAACATAAAAAAAAATGAAATTGGTCAATCGTTCTGAAAAAAATTGAGATTTTATTTTTTGCCCTATCGCCCAGCCCTGATATTATCTAATTCAAAATATTAACAAAAACTATACCAGCATATCAATGATACTAAAACTGACGTCAAGTACGCAAGTGTAAAATAATGCAGAAAAAATTCAAACTGTTTCAAAACGCAGAAAAAATGCTTGTTTTTCTACAACTGTGTGTTCCTAAATGAATTTCAGCAGAAACATTCAGTTCAGAAACATTCGTGGTAAATTTCATCATTCAGCCGCGAGGGAAATATTTTCTAGAAATGAAACTCCAGTCCAGTCTAGATATTTATGTTGCTTGTTCAGAAATGTAATATACAGATTTGTGCCTTTGGGAGGATCAATATTCCTTGTGTAGAGAATGTAAAGCCTCAGTACAGCACCATGAACCGTACGAATAATAACTCACAAAAAAGCTGTTCTGTACAGAGTTTATGAGCTACAGTAAATCAAACGTCTTTCTATTTCATTTTCAAGCATCAGTGTATCATTCAGACAGTAAAGATAATGAGGGAAACTGATTCTCACCTGAATGGTCCTCGTTAGATATTACGGCCTGAAGAAAAGCCAGCAGAAGAACGAGGGACAACCGACCCATTTCTGAGACAGAGAGAGTCGAGAATTAATAACCAGAGAATAAATGTGTGACATTCAGAAATGAACTAAACTACTGAATGTGAACTGAGATAGCAAACACAATACATACTGGTTGAATTTAAGAAATCACAATTAAAATATTCATAACCTGTTATCACAAACACAGATCTAGAACATCACAGTAGATGATATTCATAAACAATATCAAGAGCAATCTGATTGCAGCAAAGAGCAAACTGATTGCAGGAAATAATCTGAGCATGAACAGAAAATATGTGCTTAAATATCAGCCTTCAATCACAACTTTAAATGTCCTTGTTGTTTGCAATTTCCTGCATATAATCTTAGAGAACCCCGTAAATAATATCCAGGCCCTGTTGAGCTTTTATGGTGCTGTTAGTCATGTTTAGTCATGATCTTTGAGCCTCATGTTTACTGGAACACTGGAATCAAAGGTCAACCCTGATCCGGCCCAGGAAAAAAACACTGACATGATATTTTCTCACTATATTTATCAAATGTACTGTATTTTCTCGACACTAATACATGTCAAACAGAATTGTGTATTGAATCTTGCACTGTCAGATCAGGAAAGCAGCATATAAAGGTTCAAAAGAACAGCTGAAATGAACAGAGGGTCCGCACACCTTCATGCTCAGGCCCTGACTACAAAACACACATTTTTGAAAATAAGATTGCAAAATCTTGAATTTCTGCTCTCGCTTCCCTCTTCTCCGTCCAGATCCACGGGAACTGCTGACTAAAGCTGAAGCGATCCAGCGTTCGACTGGTTAAAACTGAGCTGTCAGTCTTACACAAGAGTTTTTCTTCTTTAAAGAGCAGACGTTCAGAGGAACTTCATGTGCTGGCTCAGCCTAAAAACTGGGGATTTGAGGAATGAAAGTAAGAGAAAAAGGGAACGCTCCACAATTAAACAGGATCTAAGAGTAGGTGCCCTAAATTAACCCTGATCTAAACTAACCAGCCAAACCTTCTTCATCCAGATCTCTCCTGCATCATAAATATTTACTTCACTTCATTTAGTCAACTGTTTTTAATGAGCGATGACGTCAACCGAGTCCACTGCACAGTGTTTACATCATCCATAATCAATCACAGCTGTTTCGTCCCTTTTTCTAATCAATAAACACTTTTCTTAATATGTTCTTGAGGGTGATGACAAGAGGTCAATTTTACATTTTAGTTAAGATGACCAGGGGTCTAAAACTTATGATGTTATCATCCTACACAGCAAAATCTCCAGAGTTAAATCAGCTCTGCTCAGAGTACATATGGTCCTTCTCTACATAGAGTTAAAATAACACTGAAGCAGAGTTAAAGGTAATGAGATAATTAAGCAATTAATTAAGTGATGATTGTACATTAGTGATGAACGCCTGCTGTTAACAAGCAGAATCACTGAAGAAAAGAGAAACACAAGAACTACAAGTGACTTCAGTCACAGACTTATTAATTGCTTAATTATCTCATTAACTTTAACTCTGCTTCAGTGTTACTTCAACACTATTATAGAGGGACTCTGAGCAGAGCTGATTTAACTCTGGGGATTTTGCTGTGTACACTGTAAAATATATTTTTATGATTTAATTCATGATATGAGGAATATTTTTGAGGAATATTTGTAACATTTTTTTCTTTTGTCAAATCAATTAATTAATGTGGTTCAGATAACATAATATTTTGAGTTTCTGTTGATTAAACCAATCGCCTTCATTGTATTAACTCATTTTTAATTTTGAAATTTTTAAATTCAATGAACTCAAAATTTTAAGGCAACCAGGTAACTTACTTTTTTAAGTTAAACCAACAGTGTAAAAGTGTGAGTACGCACAAAAACAGATTCCCTCAGTCAGCAGAAGATGAGCGTATCTGCGTCTCCAGCCGTCTCCTCCGGAAATAACCGATTATAACGCCTAGCTTAAACCCTATCCTCATCTGCATATCATTTCCATATGCATATCCACATGATACCATGTTTAAAGGTCCCGTTCTTCATGATCCCATGTTTCAAACTTTAGTTAGTGTGTAATGTTGTTGTTAGAGTATAAATAAAATCTGTAAATTTTAAAAGCTCAAAGTTCAATGCCAAGCAAGATATTTTATTTAACAGAAGGCGCCTACATCGAACGGCCAGTTTGGACTACATCCCTCTACTTCCTTCTTTAATGACGTCACTAAAACAGTTTTTTGACTAACCTCCGCCCACAGGAATACACAAAAAAGGGGGCGTGGTCTTGTTGCGCTCCCACGGAGAAGAGCAAGAGTTGCGTTTGTAGAGTGTGTTTGTCGCCATGTCGTGGAAACTCTGTTATTTTCGTCCCGCAGTCCAATCACCTTTGTTTGGCCTTCCCAGGGACGATGTACTCAGAGATTTATGTTTAACTCGGTTCCCGAAAATTATAATTGTGGTATCCTTACTGCAATAGTTAATGTTGGACTGCAGTGCACATAATGGCCACAAGAGGGGACTATGTTTATGTATATGGCTGTTTTCCGTATGAGGTACTCTTCTGAGTGAGTGCTAACGTTGTACATTTTCTGTCGCTGCTTGTGGAGATTAAAGAGTTCAGTCTCTCGGGAATTATTGCCTTTTGTGTTCATTCGGCACAACACCACAATAATCCACATGTAAAACTATGTGCAGCACACGTTATGGTAAGAGGCGTGACCTTTCCGGGCAAGGAGGGCTAAGCTGCTGTCGAATCACAACACAGGAACCGCTGGCACAATCAGAACTCGTTACGTATTTCTGAAGGAGGGACTTCATAGAACAAGGAAGTCATCAGCCCGTTTTTATGACAGTGGAAACAGCGGTATACAGATAAGTAAATTATATGAAAAATACTGTGGTTTTTTTACACGCGAAACATGAACACATGTTATATTGCACACTATAAACACAATCAAAGCTTCAAAAAAACACGAAAAACGGGACCTTTAAAAGAACAAGACATTAGGAAAATATACGGAATTTAAATGTCTGTGCCGTCAGAACACATTACTAAAAATCATTCGGTACCCTCGTCTTGTTTTAGGATAAATATATCAAAATATCCGTAAAAGCAAAACTGTAGTAAATAATTCTCAGAGAACGTTTTCAGAGAAGAGTTATTCTCATTCTTCTCCACTGGCTAAATGGTATTTTTCACTGTTTTAAACAACTAATATGTATGCAATTTAGGATGTTTATACAGAATATTTTATTGGAAACAGATCTTATTTATTTCAGTGTAAATACAATTATCTGACGAAACATTTTAAAAATAAAATGTGCAAATCATACGGTTTCCTTCAAATACAATGATATTCAAAATCAGGGCATCCACTACAAATATTGTTAAATTCATTTCATTTTTTTTTTTTTAACTTCTGGATAATGAGTTCATGTAATTTGAGTGCTTAACTCCATGAATTAGAGAGAAATATTCAATCTAAAGTTTAAAAACACTGTTTATTTCATTACTTCACTCCAGTATTATGAATCCAGATATGTGACCCTGGACCACAAAACCAGTCACAAGGGTCAAAAGATTTATACATCATCTGAAAGCTGAATAAATAATCTTTCCATTGATGTGTGATTGTAATGATAGAGTAATATTTGTTCGAAATTTGAAAATCTGCAAAATAATCGAAATATTGAGAAAATCACCTTTAAAGTTGATCAAATTAAGTCCTTAGACATGCATATCCAATCACAAAATTACATTTTTATATATGGTAGGAATTTAACTAAATATCTTCATGGAACATGATCTTTACTCAGTGTATTGTTGGCTATTGCTACAAATGTACCCATGTGACTTATGACTGGATTTGTGCTCCAAAATGTGCGTGGAAAAGTGTTTACAGACGCCTGCAGGTCAATAACACCCTGTGACTGCTGAAGGTGTGTTGCATAATTTGGGGATGATTCACATAAATATTTGTTATCCGGTTTGACATTTTCTGCTGAGAACTGGAAGAAGTAAATAAGAGCAGCTCTAATGACTGCTGATGGATGAGCAGAATCAACCCGATTGTCAAGTACTGCAAACTGCAGTTTGGGCAGCGCTGGTTTAAAGAAACAACAACGAAGCGCTGTCATGTATGAGCATGAGTGAACTGGGAAACTCTTTCCAACATTATTATAGAAGTTCAACAGCTTCCTGACAGGGTGAAGCTCAAGTCAACAGCATTTCCATCTCAGAGAAACCCGCTGGAGCTCGTCTGATTCAGTCACACACACGTGAGGACATGCTGTACTACGCAAACACTTCATTGCACCATCTTCATGTTACTCAAGGGCTTTCTATAAAATGGCCTTTTCCATCTTGTTTTGGTGTTTTCAAAGCAATTGCCGCAAGATTTGAAACTTTCTGTCACATAAACTGTGTTTAAGATTGCTTAATAAATACAAATAACACACTTGTATTTAGGATTTTAAAATGCTATTATATCAAAGCCATTTAAAGCCAGAAGATAAATGAACAAAAAGATATGTGCATAAAGTGATTTGATTGTGTTAGTGTGTTTGCTGTTCATTCTGACGGACCGTGAGTCTGCTAACAGTTGAATGAAGTGTAATGAGGATGTGTAAGAGGTGTATAAGAACTCTGATGACCTCAAAACCACACAGAACGAGTTCATCTTTCCATAAATCCTGCGCTGAGTCAGTTTAATAACTAGAGCCAATCTAATAAACACTGTCAAAGCCACGAATCTACAGTAACTGTCCATCTTAAAGATATGATCATCTCAAGGTTTGGAACGACAGTGTTTAATGTATTTTTTCATGCAAGAAAACATGAAACATGTTCCTAAAGCATCCCATGATGCACCTCATGAAGATGATGATGAAGGAGCAGAGCTTGAATATAGACAGCTTTTATTTGTTTAAACTGGAATTTTTCCTTTCTTTTTTTCCCTCACTACACAATTCCCATAACTGCATATATGACACATTTGTTTTGGCTTCACTGTTATTCTAAAATGTTGGGAAAGGTCGTAATAAGAATGAATAAGCCAGTCCAGATTTTTCCAGATCTAAAAACAAACAGGAATCCGCTGAACAGTCATCAGGTTCAATGGTAAGGATTTGTCCTGACCGCATGTTTACAGAGGAATCTGGGAAATCTTCTCAGCAGAACAGAAGTTCGGGCATGGATAAGTGAATCAGATGGATCCAGTCACAGACCGGGATTATAGAGTAAAGTCGAGTCTTACCTACAGTCCTTCCCGAGGCATCATGATTCCCTTCAGTGAGTCTCTCTGTCTGCTCCTGTCATGTTCATTTCTCTCACTTAAAGAGTGTCTTCAGCAGACCCTGTACCTCAGAACCGTCGAGCCACTTCTCCATATTCACAGGAAAGGCTCGTTTTGCAATATCCTTCGAGCGTTTGGGAAGCTTCCTCTCCAAACGCCTCCGAATTGCGCAATGAATGAACGAGGCGGAGAATTGATTTGAATTGATTTGATGCTGCTTTCACTGAAACTGAATCATTCTGTCACTTTGACTAAAACTGATTCTTCTTTTTAACAACATAATGTTTCAAGGGTTGAGGTACTGGAGTTACCTTTGACCTCACAATGCGATTCAATCCCGGTCAAATCACCTCACAGAAATCACGTGTGCAGTTACTGCCTCCGTCCTGCAGGGGCAGCAGACGCGCTGTCGGGTCAATGAAGGGAAGCAGAGCTGGTGAACAACAACTGAAGGCATTTGCCAAACCAATCAAACATTGTACAGAGTAAAATACAATGAACAATAGTGCAAACAAATGAACATTTTACATTTCTGCTAAATGCATAAAATACTGGGTTAAAAACAACACAAGTTGGGCTGAAAAAGGACAAACACAGCGATTGGGTTAAATGTTTTATTTAATTCAACTATTGTTTAAAAATCACTATATGTCTGGATTAAAATGAACCCAAAATATGTTGGAAATTAAAAATCAGACACATAATTACTAGAGGAAACAATAATAATCAAAAGGTGAACATTTATTAATAACTATTTAATAAATGTTAATTGATTAATTATTTTTTAATTAAATGTATCAATAAATGTTTGTTTCAAACATATTTTGGATTCATATTAATCCAGAAATACAGTAATTTTTAAACAATAGTTGAGTTGAAGGAAATTACCCAGCAGGTTGATTAAAACAACCCAATCGCTGAGTTTGTCCATTTTCAACCCAAGTTATGTTGTTTTACCCAATATTTTTAGATTGTAGCTACATGTAAAATTGTCACTTATTCATTTGTTTTATTAAAATACTGTAAATATATAATATATAAAATACAATGAACAATAGTGAAAATAAACAAGCAATAAAAGGAAATGAAGTGAAAAATAAAATGTGCAGTAAATCAATAATTCAAAGTGTAAAAGGAACTACTTAAATAAGCAATATTAATAAAACAAAAACTAAACAGATTGAGTAAATATAAAGCAAAAGTTTGACGTGAGGGAAAAAAAAAGCCTTTTTCTGTAAATAAAAATCTAAATAAAAATAGGAATGTGTTTCAGGAGCAAAAAGAGAAACAGAATTTCGATTCTAGATCATGATGTCTGAGTTCAATGAAAATGTTGAAGTTCTGTTATTATTTGGGGTCAATCTTCACTTTACAAGCTGTAAATTTATAACAGTAGAAGAAGAAACAAGTTTATCCAGCAGAGTCCTGAATATTATCCAGGATGATCCCTGTGGAATTGAGCTTCAGATACACTGAATGAGGATTTTAGCTGTTCTTGTTCAGATGAAACTCAATGTAAGAATTGATGTTCTCGACTGACCTTCATCCACTTCTGCTGTTCTTCAGGAGTCTCATGTTTCTTCTGTCGCTCAGAATGTGATCATCAGCAGGGATTCATCCGATCCTGATGCCTGGGAAAAGAGCCTCCCACTTCCTGTTCTTATATAATACCGAAATAAATCATTTTTTTCCTTCATATTTCCCCCTCTATCTTTCATCTTCTGCAGGGACACATCATGGCCAAGGACTCTGTTCCTCTTCCCATGATTCCTGAACGGCTGTGGGAAAATACTGCTCAAGTCAAACCAGCTGACGAAAACATGTCCTAAGAACTATTTGCTGATGTTCCCATTAAGTCATAAGAAGAATTGCTGAATGTTTCATTTTAAAATGTTTTGTTTCATGCAAATATTAAGGAAATGCTCCATTAGATCATTCTGCAGGTAACATTTAATGTATAAATATAGTTTTTGCACAAATGTTTTGAGAACATTATTAAAGACCAGATATCTTTGATTGAATGTTCTCTTAATGTTGCTGGGAGAACGTTTGTTCATATCTTTGAGGGAACCTTGAGAGAACGTTCATGTTCGCTGGGAAGAAGAATAAACGGCAGTCCATCTGCGCTTTATAACACGCTTCTGTTCTGAGTTTCAGGACATTGATGCGACACAATGTGGCAAAATTAGCCATAAAATAATAAGAAATATTTGAGATTGGGTTGTATTTGTCAGATGTCAGTAAATCAGTGATCATGTGACTGTACAGTTCTTCCACTGAAGCTCTTTGGATCATCTCGAGTCAGCTCCGGTTCTGCTGAAACACTGACCCATTCTCACGTCCATCTTCATTTTCATTCAGATCATCACACTGATTCATTTTGCATTAAACAAGGCAGGAATGCCAAACAGAAATGTTTTTAGACACCAAAAATCTGCTACACATAAATTTGATGTGTCCACTAGAGGGCGAAAACCTTCTTCTATCCACTTTAATGTCGTTCAGTAACTTTGTCTCACTGTATTCGTGTCTTGAGGAACACACACTGCTCAGCATTATGATCGAATTAAAAACTGGATCAGAAAACAGCAATAGTCGGGTTGAATTGAGTAATGCAGGAATAATATTTAACTGTTTTTGTGCTTGTATTCAGAGTCACTCTGATGATCATTACAGTATAAGAATGTAAAACGATGGAAAGTTTATGTGTTATAGTTTATAAAAAGTGTTTCTTTTCAAACAAGTAGCTTGATTCAGAGGTTCATCAGAGTCACAATGAAACAGAAAATCTGCTGAGAAATAATAATAACTGCATCAGTGCAGCAGAGGAAGAGTGTGATTGTGTTGAACTGCTTCACTGCGAGTTCAGGAGAATATTACAGAATGACCTGCTTCCACAAATGAATGATCAGGTGTTATTTTTGCTCCTGCTCAAACTGGAAACAGAAGCAAGAAGTGGCTTGAGAACGAGTCCATCAGGCTCATGTCTGTCCAGATCTGAACCTACCGTGGATATTTGGTCTGAGATGAAACTCGAATGAACTTGGAGAATCTTTCAGCTGCTCATGAACAGAGGAAAAACTGACTCTTCTTCTGTAAAAAGCTGTCTGCAGTTTTCTCACCGGCTTAAACATCTGAAGAAAACAAAGGAGAAGGTTGTTTAGTGCACAGTTACCTTATCTACAGTGTTTGTGCAATTCTTCATCATTTTCTATCCAGCGATTTGTGATTAAAAGCAGTGTTGCCTTCAGTAAAATCAGCTAAAACTGGCCACTAAATGACGTCACACTGGCGAGTCTTATTAATGTAAATATAGATCAGTGGGCGAGAATCTAGATACGTTTTGTCCAAGAAGTTGCACTGATACAAAAGAGAAGTTTATTCAGTGCTGTGACTTTATCTACAGTGTTTGTGCGATTCTTGAGCATTTCCTGACCAGCGATTTGTGATTAAAATGGTTAAGAGCATTAAAAGACCACTAAATATTTGGCCATTTTTGGCTTGGCCTATTTATTCATTTATTTGCCGATGTGAGAGAGAGAGAGATTGAATATTTACTGAATATATATACTCTCTCTCTCTCTCTTCCAGCACGGTGTTGGTTTGTTTGCGACCATCTCTGGCGTCTCTTAACTGCTTCTGTGAATCTATACTACATGTTTATAGGCACTTCTTGGAAATCACCTCAACATAACATGATATCTTTGCAGAAGTGATGGGAGAGCGATTGCTCAAAAAATACACAAAATTATGCATTTCAGCTCCTTTTCAAATCACACAGAATGTTCAACGCTATCTCACGACCAATTCGTACTTATTCTACGAGGTGGCTATTTCGTACGAATCCATACGACTTCACTCGTACAAATTCGTACGATTTGTCTAAACCCCTGTGACGGTTAGGTTTAGGGGTGGGGTTTGGGGTAGGTCATTCGTATGAATTCATACGAATTTGTAAACTCGTAAAATATGTACGATTTAGCAAAAAACGTGTGAATTCGTACGAGTGAGGTCCTATGAATTCGTACGAATTAGCCACCTTGTAAAATACGTACGAATTGCCATGAGATCGGGTTGGAATGTTGAATAAGAACGACAGAAAATGTAAAGAAATTCAAGAGTCACACAACAGAGTCGAACACAGGTTTGCAATGCAACAAATCATTAATTACTATAATTATTACAACAAATAATTAACATTGTTAATTTAAAGGGGTGGTTGAGTATGATTTCAGTTTTTTAACTTTAGTTAGTGTGTAATGTTGCTGTTTGATCATAAACAACATCTGTAAAGTTACAACACTCAAAGTTCAACGCAAACAGAGATATTTTCTTTTATGGAAAAAAATAGTAGGGACTACAAGAAGCTTCTTTCTGCGTTAGTGACATCACAAACCCTATAATTTGCATAAACCCCGCCCCCGAGAACACACAACAAAGGGGGCGGGGCCATGTTGGGCTGCTTTAGAGAAGAGGAAGAGTTGTTGTAGTCGAGTGTTGTTGTCATGCCGTCATTTTACGCCGGACTGCTTCACAAACGAGGGTCAATTCAACACAAAAGATGAACATGACGGCACATGCTAGTGGATGAGTTGAATCAACTCCACAGCAACTACATCAATTTATCCACTAACCATTCAGAAACGTCTAAAAGTTGTAACTTCTTCCTGAGTCTCTCCATCAGTGTCGACTCAATGAACAATGTAAGGCTGAACACCATTACTGACAATCCTCATTTTGGCTGCGTGAGATTCTCCAGCTTATAGGTGGCCTTTAAATATTTTAAAAATATTACAAAAAATGTATTATAACTGCACTTTCAGTTCAGTTCTGAAAGCCACATAATCCTGATGTAGTGGGAAAATGTTGTTTTTTATTCACCTTTGCAGCAGCTGGACCCTGAGCTCATTTACGCAGGTGAGAGTTGAAGCCAATCCACCTGTCTATTGTGTTTCCCAAATTCCCATCAGGGGCTCCTGAGCAGATCCGGGGCTTTGGAAAGTCGTTCTTCAAGAACAGCGTCTCAGTGGTCCAGTCGGCCTCATCTGAACCGCTCGTTTCTCTCGTTTTCTCAAACGTTCCTGGAAGAATCTGCTACCTTCAAGACTCACCTTTCCATTCTTCCCATTACATCTCCGTGAAATCTCCCAGTCCTTGAGGAGAGAAGAGCTTTAGAAGCGGACAGAATAAAGTCTCCGTATGTTTTGGTTGAATCAGTAATTACAGTGAGAACTATATTGTTGATTGTTTGCAGCTTCTTCTTTTTGGTATATGAAGTGAAGATAATGGGTAGACGCTCAGTCTAGGTGCTAATTCTGGGTTTATCACCAGGTTCACTCAGGTGTGTCGGCCAGAACACCACTTAAGGCCAAATATTCCAGAGTATGAAATGAAGAGCGGAGAGATAATTCTTATTATTCTGTTTATTCCTCCTCTTTCTTGTAGGAGTGAGTTTAAAGGTGAGTGTAATTTCGAGTGTGGTTTCTATAAAGAGAGAACAAATACAAATGAATAAAGGAAACATATGCATACACTCATTCCTCCTTAAGCACTAATACACATTACAAACATAAAATAAACAGTAGTCAGAATATGACTATATCTCTTAAACCCTAAAATGTAAGCAGAGAGAAAGGATTCAAACACTTCTCAGATTTTCTACCATACATTAAGTTATCAATAACGTAGATAGAACTTACTGTCATCTATATACTTTAAAGCATCAATAGCGGTCCAGATAATGATATTTAACACCACTTCATATTTTACTCAGCCACAGAGTACTTAACATTCATAACAACAAGTATTGAATAAAGTATAAACATGTCTGAACACGATGTGACCCATTTAACCCGACGTGCTGAGTCAGGTGGACCGAAGCTAGAAAGTAACGTATGAACGTGGATATAATTAACACAACGGTCGTGTAACGACCCTTAAACTCCTAACTCTCATCCATATCGAATATCAGAAATAACAGCTGTCAAAGAAATACAATATCACGAGTAATGCAGCAGATTTACTTACTTTTCTCATTCACGCACACGCTGAGGAAAGTGTCACTCACAATTATAATTTTACCGACCGATGATCTCTATCATGCTGAATACTAACTGCGTGACAACCGACTGACCATCTCTATCGTACTGCATACTACTGTGCGACGTCAGATATAATATACAAACCAGCGCGCACCTTTGCTACCCTATTACAAGCACTGAATAAACGGGAGTAAAAGTGAAACATAAAGCACGTTATGGTCAACTGTACTAAATAATAGCAACACTAACATAACTTTGGGGCCTTTTTTACAGCCGCCCCCAAATGTATGTATTACATTTGCTCATCACTAAAGGCAACAAAGTTCTATGGCTGGGGTGTAGTGGCAGGAGAGAAACCATCTCCATCTTCTCCAGAAGGAAGTGCAGGGAGAACAACCAGCCTGGCAACTGGCCGGGTGTAGATTCTCTCCTTCACCTTTACATCAGCGGACCTGATGTGCCCGTCAGGGCTGGGATGAGTCTTGACTACTTTTCCAATGGGCCAGAGGGCCCTCGGAAGATGCGGATCAGCGATCATCACTACACAGTCCCCTGCAATATCAGCTGGTGTAGCCTGCCACTTCTGGCGAGCTTGTAGACTCGGCACATAGAGTCGGATGAAACGGGCCCAGAAGTGATCAGCCAAGATTTGGGAGTGCTTCCAACGCCGGCGACAGATGAGCTCACTTTCGGGGTAGACTACCTGAGGTAGCGAACCATCAGGCCGCCCCATGAGAAGAACACTGGGAGTCACTGGATCTGGGTCGCTGGCATCTGAAGACACATAACCCAAGGGTTTACTGTTAAGGATCCCTTCCACCTCAGTAAGTACGGTCCGAAGCACTTCTTCTGGAACAGGCTGAGCACCGACTGTGGCATACAGTGCGCTCTTAACTGAGCGTATCTCCCTCTCCCACACCCCTCCGAAATGGGGAGCTGCTGGGGGGTTAAAGCGGAAGGAGATCTTCTGTGGTGCAAGGAGATGTTGTAGTTCTTTAGACATTTCAACGAAAGTTTCACGGAGTTCCCGCTCACCTCCCTTGAAATTTGTCCCCTGATCAGAGAACAGCTCTGCAGGTGTTCCTCTACGGGCAATAAACCGACGAAGGGACATCAGAAAAGCATCCGTATCAATAGCGGTAAGGAGGTCCAAGTGCACCGCCCTAGTTGTGAGGCACTTGAAAATGATCCCCCATCTCTTCTCCCGGCGCCGGCCCACTTTGATCTCAAATGGCCCAAAGCAGTCCATCCCCGTAGAATAGAAAGCAGGCTTGAAAAGGCGCAGACGGGCTGATGGCAGGTCTGCCATCTTCGGCACTGCAGGTTTTGCCCTCCATCGTCGACAGTCAGCGCAGCTATACTGGTAGCGCCGGATAGCCTCACGCCCTCGCAGGATCCAGAAGGAGCGTCGAAGCTCGGCGAACACCCGCTCTGGTCCTGGGTGGCGGAGGCGGTTATCAAAGTCTTGAATCAAGAGCGTAGTTACTCGATGACCTGGGTCCAAGATGACTGGATGAAGAGTGGTCAGTTCTAAGCCTTCTGCTCGACGGAGTCGTCCTCCAACACGAATGAGCTCTCCCTTTCCATCCAGCTCTGGAGACAGCGTGCGAAGTCGACTGTAGCTGGGGACGGGTTTACCAGCTTTCAGGAGGCTGTACTCCTGCTGAAAATTATCCCTCTGAGCCCTCTGAAGTATTAACTGTTCAGACTGTCGGTAGTCTTCAGCTGCTTATCATTAGAGTTGGCTGCCCCATGCAGCTCCTGCACTGTCCCTTCCAACAACTCCTTCCACGAGCCGTATTGGCCCAGGTCTGAAGTTGCCTGGCTTGATGCAACGGCGGCGACCCCACAGAAGATAGGCTTGCGTAGCTCTGAGGTATCTTCTGTTTGGTCAACAGTGGGGTCCTCTGGCCATGAGACTGGACTGTTCAGGAGGAAGGCTGGTCCCAGGCTCCATCTATTTGGCTGAATAAGCTCTCGCAGCTTCTTTCCACGTGTTACGTCATCCGCAGGGTTTCTTGCGGTATCAACATATCTCCAGGCATGCCCGTCAGTCAGCTCCTGTATCTCTGCCACGCGGGTGCCCACAAAGACCTTGAACCGACAGGATTCTGACCTCAGCCATGTCAGCACCGTTGTGGAATCTGACCAAAGGGTTGTCTGATCAATGTGGATGGTAAGCTCCCTCTTCAGCACCTGAGAGAGCTGTGCACCAGTAAGGGCAGCACAGAGTTCTAATCGGGGCATAGAGTGAAATCGCTTAGGAGCGACTCTGGAACGGGCCATCAGGAATGACAGATACACTTCACCATGTCGGTCAGTGGTCCGGAGGTACGCGACTGAACCATACGCCTCTTCTGAGGCGTCACAAAATACATGCACCTCTCTCTGAAGACCGGAGATGTCCACAGACTTTGACAAGTATGGGCGGGGCAGGGTGACTTGAGGTAAGACTTGTAGTTCTTCTTCCCAGTCTTTCCATTGCTGCAGAAGCTCCTGCGGTAGTAGTGGATCATCCCATCCCCTGTGTTTGTCCCAAAGGTGTCGGACGATTATCTTAGCCCTGGTGGTGTAGGGTAGGATGAAGCCCAATGGATCGTACTGACTCGCCAGCACCTTGTAGATATTACGCATCGTGGGGACACTGTACTCCACATGACGATGCTTGTAACCAAGAACATCAGTGTGGAAGAGCCAGCTTAGCCCTAGAGTAGATTCTGGGGTATCGATCTTGTTCTGAGCCAGCCACAACTCAACACTAGCAGAGCAGCTCTCTTCTGGTAGGTGACTTATTACACCTGGTTCATTGCTGGCCCACTGACGTAGATCGAAGCCTGCAGACGCAAGAATGGCTCGTAGTTTGTCGACTAAATGCCTCGCTTCAGCAATTGTGGGAACACTCTGGAGGCAGTTATCTACATAAAAACATTTCTGAACTGATATCCTCACATCTTCATCTGGTTGGCTGTTATCAGAGACATGGCGCTGTAAGGCGAATGTGGCACAGCAGGGGCTACATGTTGTACCAAACGGTAGCACCTGCCACTCGTACACTGCAGGAGGTCCTTCTTGACTGATGTCGCGCCAAAGAAATCTGAGCAGAGCACGATCCTCTGGGAGGAGGCGAACTTGGTGGAACATGCCTCTAATGTCTCCGCTAACTGCAACTGCATGCTCTCGGAATCTTAGCAGAACTCCCAGTAGTGATGCTCCTAAGGTCGGCCCAGGCAGTAGATGGTCGTTGAGGTTCTGCCCTCGATACTGATAGGAGCAGTTGAATACCAGCCTATTCTTGCCATTATGGCTCACCATATGGTGAGGGATATACCATTCCTCACAACCTTCCTTGTCTGAAACTTTCGGTCCACACTTGATGACAGAGCCTGCCTTTATTAATTTCTCCATCTCCACTCTGTAGGCTTCTGCTCGTGCAGGATCTCTGGCAAGTCGCCTCTCTACACTTCGTAAACAAGGCATGACGGCTTCTTTGGTAGCCTGAAAGAGCGGCATGTCTTTCCGGCGGAGCAGTGGGGTTGTGTAACGGAGAATGCCATCAACCTGTACCCTGATGGTTTTGGTCTCCAGGATGCTGATGGCCTCTTGGTCCTGCCTTGAACGAGTAACTAGTTTCTCGCTTCTGAATGGAACAATGTCGACCTGCCATAATCTCTCAACATGTTTCATAAGCTCGCTCGCCTGGGGTGTTACTGTTGTAAATAGACACTGCTGTGATTGGGCGTGGTGATGGACTACACTCGATGGGCCCTGCAGAGTCCAGCCCAGCCTTGTGCGGATGGCAGCAGGCCCACCTGGAGGTCCCAATCTGACAGGTTCAATGGGAGTGATGAGATGGGGATGGTCACTCCCAATGAGAAGCAGGGGTTTGACATTTATAAGAGTCCGTATGGGAAGGCCAGTGAGGTGCTTGTAGGTGTTCCGGAGTTGCTTCATGGGGTAAGTATGGGCAGCTAGTCCAATACAATCACTAGTGAATGCACCTGTAATCTTAAACTTGGTCTTTGGCGTTAATGGCGAAGAAATAAAGAACGACACTGATGCACCACGAAGTGTCTGCACTTCCTCTCTAATTGTACGTAGTGGTAGGTCCTCTTGAATCCCCTGCACACCTAGCTTCTCTGCAGCATCTGACAATAGCATAGTTCTCTCTGAACCGTCATCAAGTATGGCATAGGTGTTGATTGATTGGTCACCATGGTGAAGGCGGACTTTGACAACTTTCAGAAGGACCCGACTGCCTTCAGTGGGTCTGTCTAAATACAGAACCTCTGTTGTCCCCCTTGTGTTTTGGGTTTCCGCTGCCGGTGTTGACGCTGCCTCCTTGGATGACCTCATATTCACCTCATGCAGAACCTGGAGATGTTTCCCTTGGCAGAGGCTGCATGTCTTCTTTAAGTTGCACTGGGCCGCCTGGTGTGGCCGTGCACATCGCCAACACCTCCTGTTACTTTTTATCCATTCGGTCAGCTGATCCTTTGTTAGCCTGGATACCTCTGTGCACTGGCTAAGGTAGTGTTCCTCATTATTGCAGAATGGACAATATGGCTTGCTCTTGTTCCTTTTGAAGGAGCTGCTTGGAACTGGAGCCTCAGATTTCTTAGCAGTGTCCTTCACACCATGGAGGACAGTAGTAGGTTGCTTACCCTTCCTACCCTCATATCTGGCCACCGGCTTCTCCCGAGCTCCTCTCACAGCCAACTGTTCTTCAGAGTCCTGGCACCAAGACTCGTATTTTAACCAATCTGAAAGATTAGTTAAGGTGTGGGTTTGTGTGCCCTGATGGTACATGCAGCGGCGAAACTCTGCTCTCTGCTCAGGCGGCAGCTTGCTCAACAGACGAGCAACATGTGAGCCACATTGTAGTTCCACTTCACCCTCGTGGCCTAGTGTCTTCAGCATCCCCACCAGTGATTGTATCTGGAGTGCAAACTTCTCAAATGCGGCAAAGTCTCCCCGCTTTATGTCTGGTGAGTCCATCACAGCAGCAATACGCCTCAGCGCTATCTGATGTGGCCGGCCGAACTTGTCATTGAGGGCAACCATTGTGTCTGAGAAGGGTGTTGGGGAGTTAAGGTAAGCATCTGCTATTAACCTGGCTTCTTCTAGTTGCAGGTGATCGACCAACACTTGATATTTAAACAGCTCAGATGCATCATGTGGTAGGAGGTTCTCCAATGAGATCTTGAGCCGCGCGAACTCACTTGGGTCCCGACTTGAGAAGTTGCGGATTGTTGGGCGTGGCCCACGGTAACTTGGCTCTGGGATGCTGTAGTTACGATCCTGAGGTGAGCTAAAAGGCGGGGGCTGTGTCCATGCCATGCCTGGATGTCGCTGTTGGGGCGTTAGGTTGAAGCCAAGCTCACTCCGTTGACCACCATAAGCAGTAGGGTACTTGGGCTCAGCTGAAGGTAATCTGTGTGGCTGCGGCAGAAACTGAACGGGCTTGAACCAGGGAGGTGGATGACGGGCAGTGTCCTCCCATGGCCTGGCGGAAGGAAGGGCCTCACGTGCTGAGTGAGTAACTTGTGGCTGGCCCACAAACATGTTAGGAGCTGTGGCTGGTGGTGCTTCTTCCTTAATTCTTGGAACCTCATCTATGCTACTGATAAGCGAGTGTGCTATAGGTGGGTCACTAGGGAGAGGCTCGTCCAATTCTGGGTCTGGCCATGGTGGTGGTGCAGGCCAATCATCCTCTTCCTCAGCTTTAGGTTCGCGTTCAACAGGTGGCCGTGGCGACGTCACCGTTAACTCTGGCTTTCTGGTATGAATAGAGGTTGGACTCTGCATGTTGCGAACAGCATCTACTAACTGTTTCATGTCTGCTCGCAATGCTCTAAGCTCGACTAAGTCTGATGCCATGTCCCGCTGTGTCTGCTGCAGAAGGTGTCTTTCATGACGAATGTCATCTAACTCAACTCGGCTCTCCTCCTGTGGATGTATGGGGTGCAGCACTGAAGGCAGGGGAATAGAGTAATCTCGTAGTTGTTCCCTAAACTCTCTCTCTGGAAACCGCTGGGGGCTAGCTGATTCTTCTGGCTGGGCTGTTGGTTCTCCGCCCTATAGCCCAGGTCCATCTCCTGAAGAATAGCATCCCGCCTCTGCAGGCGAAGGGAAGAGTCATAAGGGGAGGTGAGGGGTGTCATCCTGGCATTTCCCTCCTGGTGAGTACTCTCTAATTCCTCTCGGTACCTCTCACCGATGTAGCCCCTATAATCAACCTCATAATCTGCATAGCGCACAGGTGGGCGAATGTGCCGTTTGGGACGTGCACCACAAACATCATACTCTGGATGTAATTCCATCTCTGACGTAAACCCAGTAATCCGGCTCGAAGGACCATCAATGAAGTGAAGATAATGGGTAGACGCTCAGTCTAGGTGCTAATTCTGGGTTTATCACCAGGTTCACTCAGGTGTGTCGGCCAGAACACCACTTAAGGCCAAATATTCCAGAGTATGAAATGAAGAGCGGAGAGATAATTCTTATTATTCTGTTTATTCCTCCTCTTTCTTGTAGGAGTGAGTTTAAAGGTGAGTGTAATTTCGAGTGTGGTTTCTATAAAGAGAGAACAAATACAAATGAATAAAGGAAACATATGCATACACTCATTCCTCCTTAAGCACTAATACACATTACAAACATAAAATAAACAGTAGTCAGAATATGACTATATCTCTTAAACCCTAAAATGTAAGCAGAGAGAAAGGATTCAAACACTTCTCAGATTTTCTACCATACATTAAGTTATCAATAACGTAGATAGAACTTACTGTCATCTATATACTTTAAAGCATCAATAGCGGTCCAGATAATGATATTTAACACCACTTCATATTTTACTCAGCCACAGAGTACTTAACATTCATAACAACAAGTATTGAATAAAGTATAAACATGTCTGAACACGATGTGACCCATTTAACCCGACGTGCTGAGTCAGGTGGACCGAAGCTAGAAAGTAACGTATGAACGTGGATATAATTAACACAACGGTCGTGTAACGACCCTTAAACTCCTAACTCTCATCCATATCGAATATCAGAAATAACAGCTGTCAAAGAAATACAATATCACGAGTAATGCAGCAGATTTACTTACTTTTCTCATTCACGCACACGCTGAGGAAAGTGTCACTCACAATTATAATTTTACCGACCGATGATCTCTATCATGCTGAATACTAACTGCGTGACAACCGACTGACCATCTCTATCGTACTGCATACTACTGTGCGACGTCAGATATAATATACAAACCAGCGCGCGCCTTTGCTACCCTATTACAAGCACTGAATAAACGGGAGTAAAAGTGAAACATAAAGCACGTTATGGTCAACTGTACTAAATAATAGCAACACTAACATAACTTTGGGGCCTTTTTTACAGTATAAGCTTTGTAATCAACATACTGTATAACATATAAATATATAGATGTGCTGCAGTGAAACAGACGTGTGTGTTACAGATATTATCCTCAACTAACAACTAAAATCACTAAATAAACATTTTTAAAATATTTAAAAAACATTATATTTCAGCTAGTTGCCAAAGCAACATATCTCATTTTCATTTGAAAAGTGTTAAAAGTATTAAAACTAAAACTAATAAATAAAAACAACAATTTCTATTCACATATTTTTTATTAAAAGAAAAAAAAGCTAATAAAATGATAATGGAAAAATGCACAACAAAATTACTAACACAGAACATATAAAAATAATAATTTACAAAATATTAACAAAAACCATCAATGATAATAAAATAACTGGAAGACAGTTCTGATTTAGTGTGATCAGTCACATGACATTTAATAAACTGAAAAATAATAAAATTGTTTTTTTTCTACCACTAGAGGGCACAATTTCACTGATTCAGTACGAACAAAAAACTAGTGATGCTTTGCAAAGTCTGATTCATTTCCGTGAACCGGATCTTTTCGGACTGTTCGGCTCAATGAACCGGTTCAAAATGCGGTTTTACACGTTCCTGATGTCATCATGCAATGATGTCTCTGCATTTCCTTTCAAACAACCCAGTGTGATGTTATATCAAGGAAACATTCACATAAAGAAATCTGTGTATAGAAACATTAAATAAAGTTATTGTAAGCATTTTGATGATTATTGGCCTTCATTCACTTTAGTTAATGTTTGTGTTCACAGTTGAATTTCTATATTCCTTGGATAAGTTTCCTAAAAGTTGTGCAAATACAGCACAAACATGGATTTGTTCTTAATATATGAAGTATACTCTATAATGAGTGTTGTGGCAAAAATCAACTCCGACTCTACTGCATAAGAGACAAACACGTCCAATTGTCTTTAAAGCTTTTATTTCTTGCCAGAAAGGTCAGACAGGTCATACAGAAACACAAGTAGCTGCAGAGTGTAAGACTAAGAACGAAAGCTTCCCCTCACGTTTATATCTCTAACCTCCAAGGCCGAAGCCTCTGTCCTTTTACCATATTTGGAACATCCCTTAGTGGCTGTAACTTTCCACACATTGTTAGCACAGACATGTTTTTAACATACATCTTGCATTTCCCCATACCATATCTTGCTCTTTCTATTTCCAACATCTATGTTAACACTATGTTAAACATTACCACTTAAGCCAACATCATATCATGTTCCATAAGCATCATATTTCACAAGAATACAGGTAAAATGCATATGAAAATTTAAAATTTCCACAACAATTCCCTCTTCTTATCATTCATTGATAACTAATGATTACTTCTACTTCATTTCACATCACAGTGAGGTGAAGAAAGTTAGAAAATGCTTAAGGCTTTTTCTGTGGGGATAGACCCTGTGTTTTAGCAAGCTTAATAGGATAATAGGATAATAAAGAATGGGCTTTACCATGACGTCAAATACCTCTGTCACATTTTACTATCACATTCTTTGAGGATTAACCACTAATCATCCATATTCATCTTAAAGTATCTTATGCGGTAAATTTAAGTTCTTACGTCACATTTATGCTCCTCGTTTCTGATCTTCATACAAACAACAAATTCAGATACATCACCCAGTCATAGAAATCCTTCATTTTACAGACATATAACATGCAAATTTAGGTTCTATAACATCTTATCACAACAGATCCATTTTGTAGCCCACGATGTGTCATTGTCCAGCCTCAGTGGTGACTTCAACCATGGGAATGCCTTTTCCCGGCACAACAACAACACAATCCTTCCTTACGGATGAACCTGAAAACAAACACATGGTGTAATGATTCTGTGACTCTCACAGTTTCAGCAGTGACAGATAATGTCAGATTAAATTACAGTTTAATTCATTAACATTAGCTAATTCATTAACTAACATTAAATAACAATGAGCAATACACTTTATACAGTATTTATTCATCTTTGTTACTGAAAATACAACCGTTCATTGTTAGTTCTTGTTAAATGCTATTATCAGATACAACTTTATATTTCAATAATGCATTAGTAAATGTTGAAATTTAGATTTAAGGAAAGCTTTAGAATAGGGCTGTCAAACGATTAATCGCGATTAATCATATACAAAATAAAAGTTTGAGTTTGCATAATATATGTGGGTGTATTGTGTGTAATTATTATGTCTATATAAATACACACAAATTAATGTATATATTTAAGAGAAATGTTATTTATGTACAAAATATTTTTATTTATATATAATATAAATTATATAAAAATATAAATAAATACATATACTTGTAAATATTTCTCAAATATATACATGGATGTGTTTGTATTTATATATACATAATAATTACACACAGTACACCCACATATATTAGGCAAACTCAAACTTTTATTTTGTATGCAATTAATCGTGATTAATCGTTTGACAGCCCTACTTTAGAAGTATTGATCATCGTCAGTTCATGTTAACTCAACTAAAGTTTAGAAACAAACACAAAGATAAAGCAGAAATGAAGAGACAAGCGTCCGGCTCACCGCTCTCGACTCTGATGATCTCATCAACCGGCTCGATCAATCGCGGATTCTCTAAATATTCATCTGCAATAATAATAATAATAATAAAAATAAAACTAAACTTTAAAAAAGCAAATTGAGAAAATACTTTAGTTTTAGTTTTTATTAATTAAAGCATTTTTTGCAGCAGTTATCTGATGTGCGCGACTTGTTGTTTTTAATATTTATAAAGGATAAATTTGTTTAAGCAAATGTGATATTAATTTTATACAACAGTTCAATAAACAATAAGTAAATATTAGGTGACTGTTTTTGCTCTATTTCACCAATGAAAATAATTGCAAATAATCCACATTGTGTTTGTGAACGAATCTTTCTAGTGAATCACTGTTTCTCTGATACGGGCTCTGGTGATGTTCTCAACAATTTAAACAAGAAAAGAAGACAGGATTATACTTTTTCACCTCCAAAAAAAGAAAGCACTTTAAAACTTACTTCTTATCTCTATTAGCATCCTTTCCTGAAGGTTTTGTAAGGAAACACAGAGTGATGGAAAGCATTTTGTCAGATTTAATGCACCTCTTGTGTCATATACTATATTGCCAAAAGTTTTGGGACTCCTGGCTTTACGCGCACATGAACTTTAATGACGTCCCATTCTTAATCCGTAGGGTTTAATATGGAGTTGGCCACCCTTTGCAGCTATAACAGCCTCAACTCTTCTGGGAAGGCTTTCCACAAGGTTTAGGAGTGTGTTTGTGGGAATTTTTACATTTTGAATTTTATACACCTGTGGCCATGGAAGTGATTGAACACCTGAACTGAGTGTCCCAATACTTTTGTTATGTAAGAGTCGATTTGCATTTTGAACTCTGCATTGGAATGAAGGTGTAAATGCAACCTGGATATGAAATGCATATTTAGGTTTAAACAGAGCCTAGATGTACACAAATAACTGCACATAATACCCATAATGCTCACCGTGAACTAAACACTCTATGCTTTCAGCCATTTCACCGACGACTCCATCCAAACTAAAGGTCATTTTGCAGGTGTAGAATCCAGCGTCATCCAGATGTACTTTGCGTATGTTTAGTATATCCTTATCCGTGTTTAGAGCAAACTTCTCATCTTCCAGAAGAGGCTCACAGTTCTGGGAATGAGAGGACAGGACAGCAGACACAGACGAGACAGAAGCAGAGTTCACATTACTCCATCATTCAGAGGTTAAAGGAGAGACCCAAAATACAAATGATGAAATTTGTTGTCATTTTCTGAGCTAAAACAACGGCAAAAAAGACTTTGTTTTGTCACAAAGCGGTTGCGTAAGATTATAACAATCTAGTCGATGTTTGGATTTATTTCAGCTCGTCACTGAGAAGGTTTGATGGCAGATTCAGTCTGAAGGAACACAGACTGATGAATGACACTTTCATTTGAGCAGAACATCTCAGAGGAGATCGATGAACTCCAGCTTTCATGTTTTTCCAGCGTGGGTTGCCAGATTGCAAAGATTATGTAATACACTGGGTAGAAAATGTTTCCTTTTAACAGAAAACTTTGTTCATGGAAAAACAGTCAAGTTTTCATTAGCAAATAAACACTATTAAGCTTTTATTCACTGCGCTGAAAGCGTAAATGTTTTATGGGTTCATGCATGATAATTCTGCCGGGAACTGAACCCATGATCTGGTGTTTTGACCTGTTTTCCTTCGGTCTGATCAGCTCAGTTTTTGTGGTCTCTTGTGTTTGTTGTGTTGGTGCATGTGGTTTTGTTTTGACAGGTGATCTGCTTCACGTTATCAATCATTATCATTCACTGCTCTCGCCTGTCATTGGCTAGCCTTCCTCATTAGTTCATTGTGCCAGACTGTTTCAGCCGTAATCTCTCGTCTTGAGTTAAATGTTTGTGTGTCTGTGTTGTTTTCTCGTCTCTCTCTCCGTGACCTCAGCTCCTGCCCAGACTTACTGATTTAATTATTTTCTGTCGACTGCTTTCGCCCATTACTGTGCAAATGATCTATAAATACATGGAGGTTTTGTTGTGTCCGCAGCTGAATCTCGTCCTGAATTACAGTAGGATTGACCGGAACAGAACGATCCTAGAATTTCTCTTACAGAACAAGGATTCATCTGTTCCTTAAACATCTGCCATTTCACTGAAGAACCAGCGTTCCTGCATTTATGAATTTGTATAAAATTTCCATCCATTCAGATCACAGTTTTAATATAAAATACTTAATATTTGGTAACTAATAAAACTTATGATGATGCATATTTGTCAAACATAAATGAAACTGAATAAATTAAAAAATCAAGGCATAGTGTATTATTAAATACTTACATCTATTGAGTTATTTAAATAATCATATTTTCAAAAGCATTTGTTCAAGAACCAGCACTGTGAAAAGTGAATCTATTCAGTTAAATAGTATGAACGGTTAAATATGGAAACATTATGTATGATTTTCACAAATTCTGACATACATTAATCAGTTTATCTGTTAAAACTGTGTAATCCAAATTAATGGAACTTTTATATACAGTTCAAATGGATACATTTATTTATTTTAAGTTTTTTTTTTTTAACTAATCATAAAAAGTCATGGGAATGTTTATAATGAATCTGAATTTTGTTCAACAGAAAACAACAACATGAGAGGCGAGTAAAGGATGGCAGAAGTTTCATTCTTGAGTATGGAGATGAAGGATGTGTTTTCTACCTTGTACCACTGGATGGAGGGATGATCCACGCTCTTGAGATATCTCCTCAGAGGGCAGGAGAGGACGCCGTTCACGTGAGCGCTGATCTGCTGGATTACCTTCTGCGGTCGCTCACAGCGTCCTGACGTCATCTCGCTCACCACCAGCACTGCCGTCTGTCTGAAGCACCGGCTCCGAGTCCTGACGAGAAACCACACCATGAGCGCTTTAAATCAACATACAAAACTAGCGCACATTATCCTTGTATTCTTCATTACCCTTATATGTATACTGTGACTGAAAGGCTTATTAATACTTCTGTGTTTTCTTCTGGCTGGGGTTCCTAAATCCACACTTAAACTTCAACGTGTGCACTTCCTCCTCATATCAGAGATGCACAGAATTTAAATATTTTTACATTTAAATTTTAGGGTAGCTTTTTCCTGATTGTCTTGATTTTTATTTGTATAACTTGTATTGCTTTGTGTGTGCTGTATTCTTTTTTGCTTGTTTTATGTAAAGCGCCTTGAGAAGCTACTTTATTAAAAACTGAATTATTATTATTAATCTGGAGCTGGAGTTCACTGTGTAGCTGGCAGTGTAACTAATGCTGCCCTCTGCTGGCAGTTCAAGCTCTACTTCATGATTTCTCAATCTTTTATTTGGCTAGTCGTTCCTCATAGTCCGTCGGTAACAGAAAAAGAAGCAAACTCATTGCATTTGCTTTCAGAGAGCAGTTCACTGGAAATCTGTTAAAAAAGCAGCTGAAAGTGAGAGGGCGTTTTTTTCTCTCTTTTTTTGCTGAAACAAGTGTGAACACTTTTGAGTCATTGTGTGTAAACGTTGACGGCGGTGTTTGTAGTGACACTTTTATGTACTGTTTTACCACATTACACACGGGAACAGTCAAGCACATCTTCACCCTTTATTCTCCATTAAACTAATGAGTTGATCATGTTTCTGTCGCTCACGGCGTGTTTAAAGGTCAGGATCTTCAACATCTGTTCAGCACTGAACTGAAGCTCTTCTCACCGTCCTGGAAACTCCTCACATCCCGATCTTTCCATCCATTAATTTCTTCAGTCAACAGAGCGCTGAAGCTCGACTGAACCTCACCAAAACATTGAGCTCACGCCGGAAAATCTCAATGTCTTGGCGTTGAAAACAGGCTTCTGGTGATTCAAGGAAAGCGACAGCTCATATTTCTTCAGTGGCGCGGGAGGCCCTTCACCCCGACCTTAACAGATTCACCACATCCTCTGCTCAGGCTTTTCTAAAAACATTTCACTTCCAGCTGATTGTTACAATAAACCTCATCCATTTCAACACAGTTACAGTAACTCCAGAGTATACAGAGAGCACAGTGAGTCTCGTTCACTAACCGTGCGTCTGTGTACACAAATCATGATCCATCAACAACTCTTGCACTAAAATGTATTCTAAATTTACAAAAAATACTATAATAATATAATGTCATTTAAATGAATAATTATTATATATATATATATATCAAGTTTCAGACCTTTCCAATGATGTGTGTTTTAAAACAGAGCAGTAAATGTTGTAATATGAAACACGACACCGTCCACTAGAGGGAGAAGCTGCTAAAAAGACTGACAGCACTGTTTCCATGGTGACACAATGTCCAGTTCAAAACAGTTTTCACAAGAGGAAGTTTCAGTGATTCTATGATACATTTGAATGAATCAGTTAAATTAATGACTCATCCAATCAGAAAGTGACTTTAGTTTCATATTTAAAGTACTTTTGAAAAAAAAAAAGTTTCATATTTCAATATCTAAAATATTATTTTTAAATAATTAACTGTAGAAGAAATTTCGTTGCGATTTTCATGTCAAGAGCTGAGTTACAAGTTACACAAGAGTTGCATACATATAATATATATATATATATATATATATATATATATATATATATATATATATATATATATATATATATAAAAAAAACAGAAAAATACAGCAGTTTTAATTACACAAGATGTTTTACATTTACATACTTTTGCTGGTAAAAGAGAGCTCACTAAATGAAAATGTCCAATAATATATATTTAATAAAAAAAACGGCAGAAACGACACCCGGTGAACTCATCAAACCTCCTTTTAAAAGGGAATAAAGCTCTGCTGGGGATTTTAGGATGGATTTTGTGTAATTTATCCCTACTATGAAGAAAACGCTCAATGCCAGTGAACCGGTTTGGTGCATTATGGATAAACATAAAGAATTGGGTTCATACCGGACCACACATGTGTACTTTCCCTGCTGCTCCATGCTGATGTTGGGGAACCACAGCGACTGCTCTCTGACCACGACGCTCGGCTGACCCTCCGTGACCTCGGAGCCATTCCTCCCCTCCAGCCATGTGACGTTGTACGGCGTTTCTGCGGGAACGAAGAGATACTGGATCTGCAACGGACACTCCAATAGCGGCGATTCCCCCGGAACTGCGAACATCCGTTCAAACGCCTGTCCGAAGTCCCTGCAGGAGTCTGTGGAGAGACACGATGATGACCGGAAGTGACCAAGACAGAACGTACAGAATAATAACCTGTGAAGAGACGAGCACTGTACACTGTGTGCAAACACATGTCCACCTCGAAATTAATGTTTTGCCACAATTTTATTATTTTTAAATATGTTAGCAAATATGTTTCTGTTTTTACAAACCATTTGCTGCAGGGTTTTGCCGCATTCATCTTCAGAACACAAATTAAGATATTTTTGATGAAATCCGAGAGGTTTATGACTCCATAGACAGCAATATAATCAACACTTTCAAGGTCCAGAAAGGAACTAAATGTCACGGTTCATGAATCCGCTGTCTCATTCTGGTGTCTGTGTGATGGTGTGGGTGTGTCACCTGATTGTTTTGTGTGGGCGTCTGTGAACAATTACCATCTGCCTATATAACGCCTTGTCTTTCGTCTCTTGTTTGTCAGATCGTTGTACGGTGTCCGCGTGTTGTTTCCTGTGTTGCTTGTTGTGTGTTTCCCTGGACTGGACTTTGATTCATTGCTTCCTGGTTTTCGTGTTCTCGTTGGATTACTCTCTGGACTTCACGCACGGATTACTTCACGGACACAGCTCTTCGGTCATCACTCTTCACGTTCTTCACCGCCCATCGACGTCCCTGTGTTACCACTCTCCTGCTGACTGTTATATGTTCTTTGTGTATGTTGAATCTGACTACCTTCGGTGTGAAGCTCTATTAAAGAGATTTAACTTGCATCTGCATCCTTCCTTCATTCCGTGACAGAACGATCTGACCAATATGGATGCAGCGAGTTCAGCAGCTTTAACGGAGTTCATCAACCACAGCATCTCCCGCATGGACCAGCAGCAGGAGAGCATCACTTCCACCGGACGCGCTGTCCAAGCGCTGGTAACACAGGTGTCCGAGCTCTCCCGGGAGCTTCTACAACTTCGCGCTCCCACTGCGCCACCCACACCGCCTGTTCCCCCCGCGTCGCTGGAGCGACGCGATCTACCGGAGCCCCGCCTGCCTGTGCCCCAGAGTTACGCCGGTGAGCCAGAGTTTTGCAGAGCTTTTCTGAATAAGTGTTCCCTGCATTTTTCTCTGCAGCATCGTACATTCGAGCATGAGGAATCCAAGGTGGCGTTCGTCCTCACATTGTTGACTGGGAAGGCGGCTTTATGGGGAACGGCGGTGTGGGAGAATAAAGATCCATGTTGTTCCTCGTTCCAGGCACTCTCCGCCGAGATGAAGAGGGTGTTCGACCGTGCGGTGGCAGGAAAGGAGGCCGCTCGCCAGCTTACCGAACTCAAGCAGGGCAGCCGCACGGTCGCGGATTATGCCATCCAGTTCCGCACCCTCGCGGCAGAGTGCCGTTGGAACGAGGAGGCGCAGTGGGATGTGTTCCTGCATGGGCTGGCCGGCCGTATTCACCGCGAGATTTACACCCTGGACCTTCCTCAGACTTTCAACGGGCTGGTTGATCTCGCTTTACGGGTGGATTCCCGTCTCCAGAAACTGGAGTTTTTGGAGGTCCCCAGCACCAGACTACAGGGAGCGGAGGGCCGGACGGCCAGCGCTGCTAATACGGTCGGTCCCGCCACAGATCCTGAGCCCATGCAGGTAGGGAGAGCTCGGCTTTCCCGGGAGGAGAGAGAAAGGCGGAGATCCCTGGGCTTATGCCTATACTGTGGAGCCTCGGGACATCTTCTCAGGTCTTGTCCAGTAAAAAGACCAAGCCCGATAGTAAACTTGAGGCTACTATCGGGCGGGATCTCCGCTGAGAAGTCCTCACCATCACCTCTTCTCCCGGTAAGACTGAGATGGGCGTCTCACAACATCACCTGCAATGCACTCGTTGACTCCGGGGCTGAGGGGAACTTTATGGACACCAGCTACGCACTACAGCACGGACTACCCATCTCTTCACTTACTCACCTGGTTACAGTCAACGCACTCAACGGTCAACGTCTTCCTAACATCTCTCAGATCACGGATTACGTCACCCTCACCACCTCCGGTAACCACAACGAGAGGATTCAGTTTATGCTTTTGGACTCACCGCAAGCACCCGTAGTTCTCGGACACCCCTGGCTCACCAAGCACAATCCTCGGATCGACTGGCAACTCAACACCATCACCGAGTGGTGCACTTTGTGTCACAGGTCTTGTCTTAAGTCTGCTTGTCCCACTGTGTCTGTCTCTGTGTTACAGGAAAAGGCTGCGGATTTGTCTAACGTGCCCGCGGAGTATCTGGACCTGAAGGAAGTGTTCAGTAAGTCCCGTGCTGCTTCTCTCCCTCCGCATCGTCCCTATGACTGTGCCATAGACTTAGTTCCGGGTAAGTCTCCGCCTAAGGGCAAATTATACTCTCTGTCTGTTCCCGAGAGGGAGGCCATGGAGAAATACATTTCTGATTCTCTGGCAGCTAAGTTCATCCGCCCTTCCTCTTCTCCAGCGGGGGCGGGGTTCTTTTTTGTGGGGAAGAAGGACGGATCTCTGCGACCTTGTATTGATTACCGAGGGTTGAACAACATCACGGTAAAGAATACTTACCCTTTGCCGTTGATGTCTTCAGCCTTTGAGAGGTTGCAGGGAGCGTCCGTTTTCACTAAATTGGACTTGAGGAACGCTTATCATTTGGTCCGCATTAGGAAGGGGGATGAATGGAAGACCGCTTTTAACACCCCTAGAGGGCACTTTGAATACTTGGTTATGCCCTTCGGGCTGTCCAACTCGCCCGCGGTCTTCCAGGCACTCGTCAATGACGTGTTGAGAGACATGGTTGATCAGTTCATTTATGTCTACCTGGATGACATATTGATATTTTCGTCGTCTCTCCAGGAACATGTTCAACACGTCAGACGAGTGCTCCAGCGTCTGCTAGAGAATGGGCTTTTTGTCAAGGCGGAGAAATGCGAATTTCATGCACAGTCTGTTTCCTTTCTAGGGTACATCGTCTCGTCCGAGGGAATTCGCATGGATCCTGACAAGGTTAAGGCTGTGGTGGATTGGCCAAGCCCAGATTCCCGTAAGGCCCTACAGCGGTTTCTGGGGTTTGCCAATTTTTACCGGCGTTTTATTCGCAATTTCAGCCAGCTAGCCGCGCCTCTGACCGCCTTGACCTCACCACGAACGACCTTCAGGTGGTCAGATGCAGCTCAGGTTGCATTTGCCAAACTGAAGAGCCGCTTTGTTTCGGCTCCCATTCTTATCGCCCCTGATCCTTCGCGTCAGTTCGTGGTGGAGGTCGACGCGTCAGAGGTGGGGGTAGGAGCAGTTCTTTCCCAGCGGGCGCCCTCGGACGATAAGATGCATCCCTGCACGTATTTTTCTCATCGTTTGTCTCCCGCTGAATGCAATTATGACATTGGTAACAGAGAGTTGTTGCCAGTCAAATTAGCGTTGGAAGAGTGGCGTCATTGGTTGGAGGGATCGGGGGGTACCCTTCATCGTTTGGACTGATCACAAGAACCTAGAATATATTCGATCGGCTAAAAGACTCAACTCCAGGCAGGCTTGGTGGGCACTTTTTTTCGGACGTTTTGACTTTGCTCTATCGTACCGCCCGGGCTCCAAAAACATCAAGCCCGATTCTTTATCTCGTATTTTTGATCCATCCGAGCACCCGTCTACTCCCGAGTGTATTCTTCCTGAGACATTAGTAGTCTCCACTCTTACATGGGAGGTCGAATCGAAGGTCCTGGCGGCCTTAGAAGGGGTAATGCCTCCGCCCGGGTGCCCACCGAACCGTTTGTTTGTGCCGGAGGAGTTAAGGTCCTGCGTCATCAAGTGGGGGCATTGTTCCAACGTGGCTTGTCATCCAGGGGTTAATCGAACCAGATTTTTGGTTAAGCAACGATTCTGGTGGCCTGCTATGGCTCGGGACATCCGCAGTTTTGTTTTGGCTTGCTCGGTTTGTGCCACTGGTAAGACGTCCAACCGCCCTCCAGATGGGTTACTCCAACCGCTGTCTGTCCCTTTGAGACCCTGGTCCCACATCGCTCTAGATTTTGTCACCGCCCTCCCACCCTCCCAGGGGTACATGGTCGTTTTGACCGTAGTGGACCGGTTCTCGAAGGCGACTCATTTCATTCCCTTGACCAAATTGCCCTCTGCCAAGGAGACAGCGGTTACTGTCGTAGACCACATCTTTCGGTTACATGGCCTCCCGGTAGATGTGGTGTCCGACAGGGGTCCCCAGTTTGTGTCCAAATTTTGGCAGGAGTTTTGTAGACTGCTGGGCGCGACGGCTAGTCTTTCCTCTGGGTTCCATCCCCAGACCAATGGACAGACCGAGAGAGCCAACCAAGATTTAGAGCGTATGTTGCGATGTTTGGCGTCCAAGAATCCTTCCTCCTGGAGCCAACAACTCTCTATGATTGAGTACGCTCACAATTCGTTACCAGTGTCTTCTACGGGCCTCTCTCCGTTCGAATGCAGTTTAGGTTACCAGCCACCTGTGTTTCCCAGTCTGGAATCCGAAGTCGCGGTCAAAGCCTCCCGTATACGTCGTGGGTCAAAAAGTGTAGCTTTCTACCAAGAACATTCCGCTCCGTTCCGTTGCCAATAAGTTAGCTCCCAAATTCATTGGCCCGTTTCCTGTCACTAAGATTATTAGCCCAGTGGCAGTCCGACTCAAATTGCCTCCGGCGTACAGGAGGATTCATCCCGCCTTCCATGTTTCCAAAATTAAGCCTGTTTTTCACTCGCATCTTAATCCGCCTACTCCGGTTCCCCCCCCGCCGCGGCTCGTAGACGGGGAACCAACCTATTCGGTTAATCGCATTCTGGACTCGAGGCGGAGGGGACGCGGATTCCAGTACTTGGTGGACTGGGAAGGTTACGGTCCGGAGGAGAGAAGTTGGGTTCCTGCTAGAGACATTCTGGATCACTCCCTTATCGATGATTACAATCGGCAGGTAAGGAGTTCTGGGAACGCCGTGAGGCGTTCCTAGGAGAGGGGGTACTGTCACGGTTCATGAATCCGCTGTCTCATTCTGGTGTCTGTGTGATGGTGTGGGTGTGTCACCTGATTGTTTTGTGTGGGCGTCTGTGAGCAATTACCATCTGCCTATATAACGCCTTGTCTTTCGTCTTTTGTTTGTCAGATCGTTGTACGGTGTCCGCGTGTTGTTTCCTGTGTTGCTTGTTGTGTGTTTCCCTGGACTGGACTTTGATTCATTGCTTCCTGGTTTTCGTGTTCTCGTTGGATTACTCTCTGGACTTCACGCACGGATTACTTCACGGACACAGCTCTTCGGTCATCACTCTTCACGTTCTTCACCGCCCATCGACGTCCCTGTGTTACCACTCTCCTGCTGACTGTTATATGTTCTTTGTGTATGTTGAATCTGACTACCTTCGGTGTGAAGCTCTATTAAAGAGATTTAACTTGCATCTGCATCCTTCCTTCATTCCGTGACACTAAAGACATTGTTAAAACAGTCATGTGACTGCAGTGGATCAACCTTAATGTTATGAAGAGACGAGAATACTTTTTGTGGGCAAAAACAAAACAAAAATAACCACTTTGTTCAACCATCTCTTGTCTTCTGTGTCAATCTCATATAAAAGGTGCCCTTTCTGGACTTTGAATGTGGTAATTTCGTTGCTTTCTATGGGATAAAAAACCTCTCAGATTTCATCAAAAATATCTTAATTTGTGTTCTGAAGATGAATGAAGGTCTTACGGGTGTGGAACGACATGAGGGAGAGTAATTAATGACAGACGCTTCATTTTTGGGTGAACTAACCCTTTAATGAAAGCCTATTACTGGTGTTATTTATTGCTATAACTTTTTTGGCTAAGAAATATTTAGCATTTTTATTTTATTTTATATTATTAGGATGTGTTTAAGATAAGTTTGTACAATATATGCCTTCATATTTCATGCATATTTTCTGGAAAAATATTTAACAAGTAAGTAATTTGTTTTACATGTTGATCACTTCAGATGTAGTGCTCTTGGAATAGGACTTTTGGTCACACTTTAGTTTAGGGTCCAATTCTCACTATTAATTAACTACTAATTATGACTTTTGCATCAATAAACCCCTAATTACTGCTTATTAATAGTTAGTAAGGTGGTTGTTAAGTTTAGGTATTGATTGCAGAATAAGGCATTAATATGTGCTTTATAAGTACTTATAATCAGCCAATATTCTAGTAATATACATGATAATAAACAACTAGTTAATAGTGAGAATCGAACCCTAAACTAAAGTGTTACTGAACTTTGTTTTAACCAAATGGTTAATAAAGATAATGTTACCTGGATCATATTGTAGTCACATTTTTAAGTTGACTAGTAAAACATAAAAAAAAATGAAATTGGTCAATCGTTCTGAAAAAAATTGAGATTTTATTTTTTGCCCTATCGCCCAGCCCTGATATTATCTAATTCAAAATATTAACAAAAACTATACCAGCATATCAATGATACTAAAACTGACGTCAAGTACGCAAGTGTAAAATAATGCAGAAAAAATTCAAACTGTTTCAAAACGCAGAAAAAATGCTTGTTTTTCTACAACTGTGTGTTCCTAAATGAATTTCAGCAGAAACATTCAGTTCAGAAACATTCGTGGTAAATTTCATCATTCAGCCGCGAGGGAAATATTTTCTAGAAATGAAACTCCAGTCCAGTCTAGATATTTATGTTGCTTGTTCAGAAATGTAATATAAAGATTTGTGCCTTTGGGAGGATCAATATTCCTTGTGTAGAGAATGTAAAGCCTCAGTACAGCACCATGAACCGTACGAATAATAACTCACAAAAAAGCTGTTCTGTACAGAGTTTATGAGCTACAGTAAATCAAACGTCTTTCTATTTCATTTTCAAGCATCAGTGTATCATTCAGACAGTAAAGATAATGAGGGAAACTGATTCTCACCTGAATGGTCCTCGTTAGATATTACGGCCTGAAGAAAAGCCAGCAGAAGAACGAGGGACAACCGACCCATTTCTGAGACAGAGAGAGTCGAGAATTAATAACCAGAGAATAAATGTGTGACATTCAGAAATGAACTAAACTACTGAATGTGAACTGAAATAAGTAAATAATATCCAGGCCCTGTTGAGCTTTTATGGTGCTGTTAGTCATGTTTAGTCATGATCTTTGAGCCTCATGTTTACTGGAACACTGGAATCAAAGGTCAACCCTGATCCGGCCCAGGAAAAAAACACTGACATGATATTTTCTCACTATATTTATCAAATGTACTGTATTTTCTCGACACTAATACATGTCAAACAGAATTGTGTATTGAATCTTGCACTGTCAGATCAGGAAAGCAGCATATAAAGGTTCAAAAGAACAGCTGAAATGAACAGAGGGTCCGCACACCTTCATGCTCAGGCCCTGACTACAAAACACACATTTTTGAAAATAAGATTGCAAAATCTTGAATTTCTGCTCTCGCTTCCCTCTTCTCCGTCCAGATCCACGGGAACTGCTGACTAAAGCTGAAGCGATCCAGCGTTCGACTGGTTAAAACTGAGCTGTCAGTCTTACACAAGAGTTTTTCTTCTTTAAAGAGCAGACGTTCAGAGGAACTTCATGTGCTGGCTCAGCCTAAAAACTGGGGATTTGAGGAATGAAAGTAAGAGAAAAAGGGAACGCTCCACAATTAAACAGGATCTAAGAGTAGGTGCCCTAAATTAACCCTGATCTAAACTAACCAGCCAAACCTTCTTCATCCAGATCTCTCCTGCATCATAAATATTTACTTCACTTCATTTAGTCAACTGTTTTTAATGAGCGATGACGTCAACCGAGTCCACTGCACAGTGTTTACATCATCCATAATCAATCACAGCTGTTTCGTCCCTTTTTCTAATCAATAAACACTTTTCTTAATATGTTCTTGAGGGTGATGACAAGAGGTCAATTTTACATTTTAGTTAAGATGACCAGGGGTCTAAAACTTATGATGTTATCATCCTACACAGCAAAATCTCCAGAGTTAAATCAGCTCTGCTCAGAGTACATATGGTCCTTCTCTACATAGAGTTAAAATAACACTGAAGCAGAGTTAAAGGTAATGAGATAATTAAGCAATTAATTAAGTGATGATTGTACATTAGTGATGAACGCCTGCTGTTAACAAGCAGAATCACTGAAGAAAAGAGAAACACAAGAACTACAAGTGACTTCAGTCACAGACTTATTAATTGCTTAATTATCTCATTAACTTTAACTCTGCTTCAGTGTTACTTCAACACTATTATAGAGGGACTCTGAGCAGAGCTGATTTAACTCTGGGGATTTTGCTGTGTACACTGTAAAATATATTTTTATGATTTAATTCATGATATGAGGAATATTTTTGAGGAATATTTGTAACATTTTTTTCTTTTGTCAAATCAATTAATTAATGTGGTTCAGATAACATAATATTTTGAGTTTCTGTTGATTAAACCAATCGCCTTCATTGTATTAACTCATTTTTAATTTTGAAATTTTTAAATTCAATGAACTCAAAATTTTAAGGCAACCAGGTAACTTACTTTTTTAAGTTAAACCAACAGTGTAAAAGTGTGAGTACGCACAAAAACAGATTCCCTCAGTCAGCAGAAGATGAGCGTATCTGCGTCTCCAGCCGTCTCCTCCGGAAATAACCGATTATAACGCCTAGCTTAAACCCTATCCTCATCTGCATATCATTTCCATATGCATATCCACATGATACCATGTTTAAAGGTCCCGTTCTTCATGATCCCATGTTTCAAACTTTAGTTAGTGTGTAATGTTGTTGTTAGAGTATAAATAAAATCTGTAAATTTTAAAAGCTCAAAGTTCAATGCCAAGCAAGATATTTTATTTAACAGAAGGCGCCTACATCGAACGGCCAGTTTGGACTACATCCCTCTACTTCCTTCTTTAATGACGTCACTAAAACAGTTTTTTGACTAACCTCCGCCCACAGGAATACACAAAAAAGGGGGCGTGGTCTTGTTGCGCTCCCACGGAGAAGAGCAAGAGTTGCGTTTGTAGAGTGTGTTTGTCGCCATGTCGTGGAAACTCTGTTATTTTCGTCCCGCAGTCCAATCACCTTTGTTTGGCCTTCCCAGGGACGATGTACTCAGAGATTTATGTTTAACTCGGTTCCCGAAAATTATAATTGTGGTATCCTTACTGCAATAGTTAATGTTGGACTGCAGTGCACATAATGGCCACAAGAGGGGACTATGTTTATGTATATGGCTGTTTTCCGTATGAGGTACTCTTCTGAGTGAGTGCTAACGTTGTACATTTTCTGTCGCTGCTTGTGGAGATTAAAGAGTTCAGTCTCTCGGGAATTATTGCCTTTTGTGTTCATTCGGCACAACACCACAATAATCCACATGTAAAACTATGTGCAGCACACGTTATGGTAAGAGGCGTGACCTTTCCGGGCAAGGAGGGCTAAGCTGCTGTCGAATCACAACACAGGAACCGCTGGCACAATCAGAACTCGTTACGTATTTCTGAAGGAGGGACTTCATAGAACAAGGAAGTCATCAGCCCGTTTTTATGACAGTGGAAACAGCGGTATACAGATAAGTAAATTATATGAAAAATACTGTGGTTTTTTTACACGCGAAACATGAACACATGTTATATTGCACACTATAAACACAATCAAAGCTTCAAAAAAACACGAAAAACGGGACCTTTAAAAGAACAAGACATTAGGAAAATATACGGAATTTAAATGTCTGTGCCGTCAGAACACATTACTAAAAATCATTCGGTACCCTCGTCTTGTTTTAGGATAAATATATCAAAATATCCGTAAAAGCAAAACTGTAGTAAATAATTCTCAGAGAACGTTTTCAGAGAAGAGTTATTCTCATTCTTCTCCACTGGCTAAATGGTATTTTTCACTGTTTTAAACAACTAATATGTATGCAATTTAGGATGTTTATACAGAATATTTTATTGGAAACAGATCTTATTTATTTCAGTGTAAATACAATTATCTGACGAAACATTTTAAAAATAAAATGTGCAAATCATACGGTTTCCTTCAAATACAATGATATTCAAAATCAGGGCATCCACTACAAATATTGTTAAATTCATTTCATTTTTTTTTTTTTAACTTCTGGATAATGAGTTCATGTAATTTGAGTGCTTAACTCCATGAATTAGAGAGAAATATTCAATCTAAAGTTTAAAAACACTGTTTATTTCATTACTTCACTCCAGTATTATGAATCCAGATATGTGACCCTGGACCACAAAACCAGTCACAAGGGTCAAAAGATTTATACATCATCTGAAAGCTGAATAAATAATCTTTCCATTGATGTGTGATTGTAATGATAGAGTAATATTTGTTCGAAATTTGAAAATCTGCAAAATAATCGAAATATTGAGAAAATCACCTTTAAAGTTGATCAAATTAAGTCCTTAGACATGCATATCCAATCACAAAATTACATTTTTATATATGGTAGGAATTTAACTAAATATCTTCATGGAACATGATCTTTACTCAGTGTATTGTTGGCTATTGCTACAAATGTACCCATGTGACTTATGACTGGATTTGTGCTCCAAAATGTGCGTGGAAAAGTGTTTACAGACGCCTGCAGGTCAATAACACCCTGTGACTGCTGAAGGTGTGTTGCATAATTTGGGGATGATTCACATAAATATTTGTTATCCGGTTTGACATTTTCTGCTGAGAACTGGAAGAAGTAAATAAGAGCAGCTCTAATGACTGCTGATGGATGAGCAGAATCAACCCGATTGTCAAGTACTGCAAACTGCAGTTTGGGCAGCGCTGGTTTAAAGAAACAACAACGAAGCGCTGTCATGTATGAGCATGAGTGAACTGGGAAACTCTTTCCAACATTATTATAGAAGTTCAACAGCTTCCTGACAGGGTGAAGCTCAAGTCAACAGCATTTCCATCTCAGAGAAACCCGCTGGAGCTCGTCTGATTCAGTCACACACACGTGAGGACATGCTGTACTACGCAAACACTTCATTGCACCATCTTCATGTTACTCAAGGGCTTTCTATAAAATGGCCTTTTCCATCTTGTTTTGGTGTTTTCAAAGCAATTGCCGCAAGATTTGAAACTTTCTGTCACATAAACTGTGTTTAAGATTGCTTAATAAATACAAATAACACACTTGTATTTAGGATTTTAAAATGCTATTATATCAAAGCCATTTAAAGCCAGAAGATAAATGAACAAAAAGATATGTGCATAAAGTGATTTGATTGTGTTAGTGTGTTTGCTGTTCATTCTGACGGACCGTGAGTCTGCTAACAGTTGAATGAAGTGTAATGAGGATGTGTAAGAGGTGTATAAGAACTCTGATGACCTCAAAACCACACAGAACGAGTTCATCTTTCCATAAATCCTGCGCTGAGTCAGTTTAATAACTAGAGCCAATCTAATAAACACTGTCAAAGCCACGAATCTACAGTAACTGTCCATCTTAAAGATATGATCATCTCAAGGTTTGGAACGACAGTGTTTAATGTATTTTTTCATGCAAGAAAACATGAAACATGTTCCTAAAGCATCCCATGATGCACCTCATGAAGATGATGATGAAGGAGCAGAGCTTGAATATAGACAGCTTTTATTTGTTTAAACTGGAATTTTTCCTTTCTTTTTTTCCCTCACTACACAATTCCCATAACTGCATATATGACACATTTGTTTTGGCTTCACTGTTATTCTAAAATGTTGGGAAAGGTCGTAATAAGAATGAATAAGCCAGTCCAGATTTTTCCAGATCTAAAAACAAACAGGAATCCGCTGAACAGTCATCAGGTTCAATGGTAAGGATTTGTCCTGACCGCATGTTTACAGAGGAATCTGGGAAATCTTCTCAGCAGAACAGAAGTTCGGGCATGGATAAGTGAATCAGATGGATCCAGTCACAGACCGGGATTATAGAGTAAAGTCGAGTCTTACCTACAGTCCTTCCCGAGGCATCATGATTCCCTTCAGTGAGTCTCTCTGTCTGCTCCTGTCATGTTCATTTCTCTCACTTAAAGAGTGTCTTCAGCAGACCCTGTACCTCAGAACCGTCGAGCCACTTCTCCATATTCACAGGAAAGGCTCGTTTTGCAATATCCTTCGAGCGTTTGGGAAGCTTCCTCTCCAAACGCCTCCGAATTGCGCAATGAATGAACGAGGCGGAGAATTGATTTGAATTGATTTGATGCTGCTTTCACTGAAACTGAATCATTCTGTCACTTTGACTAAAACTGATTCTTCTTTTTAACAACATAATGTTTCAAGGGTTGAGGTACTGGAGTTACCTTTGACCTCACAATGCGATTCAATCCCGGTCAAATCACCTCACAGAAATCACGTGTGCAGTTACTGCCTCCGTCCTGCAGGGGCAGCAGACGCGCTGTCGGGTCAATGAAGGGAAGCAGAGCTGGTGAACAACAACTGAAGGCATTTGCCAAACCAATCAAACATTGTACAGAGTAAAATACAATGAACAATAGTGCAAACAAATGAACATTTTACATTTCTGCTAAATGCATAAAATACTGGGTTAAAAACAACACAAGTTGGGCTGAAAAAGGACAAACACAGCGATTGGGTTAAATGTTTTATTTAATTCAACTATTGTTTAAAAATCACTATATGTCTGGATTAAAATGAACCCAAAATATGTTGGAAATTAAAAATCAGACACATAATTACTAGAGGAAACAATAATAATCAAAAGGTGAACATTTATTAATAACTATTTAATAAATGTTAATTGATTAATTATTTTTTAATTAAATGTATCAATAAATGTTTGTTTCAAACATATTTTGGATTCATATTAATCCAGAAATACAGTAATTTTTAAACAATAGTTGAGTTGAAGGAAATTACCCAGCAGGTTGATTAAAACAACCCAATCGCTGAGTTTGTCCATTTTCAACCCAAGTTATGTTGTTTTACCCAATATTTTTAGATTGTAGCTACATGTAAAATTGTCACTTATTCATTTGTTTTATTAAAATACTGTAAATATATAATATATAAAATACAATGAACAATAGTGAAAATAAACAAGCAATAAAAGGAAATGAAGTGAAAAATAAAATGTGCAGTAAATCAATAATTCAAAGTGTAAAAGGAACTACTTAAATAAGCAATATTAATAAAACAGAAACTAAACAGATTGAGTAAATATAAAGCAAAAGTTTGACGTGAGGGAAAAAAAAAGCCTTTTTCTGTAAATAAAAATCTAAATAAAAATAGGAATGTGTTTCAGGAGCAAAAAGAGAAACAGAATTTCGATTCTAGATCATGATGTCTGAGTTCAATGAAAATGTTGAAGTTCTGTTATTATTTGGGGTCAATCTTCACTTTACAAGCTGTAAATTTATAACAGTAGAAGAAGAAACAAGTTTATCCAGCAGAGTCCTGAATATTATCCAGGATGATCCCTGTGGAATTGAGCTTCAGATACACTGAATGAGGATTTTAGCTGTTCTTGTTCAGATGAAACTCAATGTAAGAATTGATGTTCTCGACTGACCTTCATCCACTTCTGCTGTTCTTCAGGAGTCTCATGTTTCTTCTGTCGCTCAGAATGTGATCATCAGCAGGGATTCATCCGATCCTGATGCCTGGGAAAAGAGCCTCCCACTTCCTGTTCTTATATAATACCGAAATAAATCATTTTTTTCCTTCATATTTCCCCCTCTATCTTTCATCTTCTGCAGGGACACATCATGGCCAAGGACTCTGTTCCTCTTCCCATGATTCCTGAACGGCTGTGGGAAAATACTGCTCAAGTCAAACCAGCTGACGAAAACATGTCCTAAGAACTATTTGCTGATGTTCCCATTAAGTCATAAGAAGAATTGCTGAATGTTTCATTTTAAAATGTTTTGTTTCATGCAAATATTAAGGAAATGCTCCATTAGATCATTCTGCAGGTAACATTTAATGTATAAATATAGTTTTTGCACAAATGTTTTGAGAACATTATTAAAGACCAGATATCTTTGATTGAATGTTCTCTTAATGTTGCTGGGAGAACGTTTGTTCATATCTTTGAGGGAACCTTGAGAGAACGTTCATGTTCGCTGGGAAGAAGAATAAACGGCAGTCCATCTGCGCTTTATAACACGCTTCTGTTCTGAGTTTCAGGACATTGATGCGACACAATGTGGCAAAATTAGCCATAAAATAATAAGAAATATTTGAGATTGGGTTGTATTTGTCAGATGTCAGTAAATCAGTGATCATGTGACTGTACAGTTCTTCCACTGAAGCTCTTTGGATCATCTCGAGTCAGCTCCGGTTCTGCTGAAACACTGACCCATTCTCACGTCCATCTTCATTTTCATTCAGATCATCACACTGATTCATTTTGCATTAAACAAGGCAGGAATGCCAAACAGAAATGTTTTTAGACACCAAAAATCTGCTACACATAAATTTGATGTGTCCACTAGAGGGCGAAAACCTTCTTCTATCCACTTTAATGTCGTTCAGTAACTTTGTCTCACTGTATTCGTGTCTTGAGGAACACACACTGCTCAGCATTATGATCGAATTAAAAACTGGATCAGAAAACAGCAATAGTCGGGTTGAATTGAGTAATGCAGGAATAATATTTAACTGTTTTTGTGCTTGTATTCAGAGTCACTCTGATGATCATTACAGTATAAGAATGTAAAACGATGGAAAGTTTATGTGTTATAGTTTATAAAAAGTGTTTCTTTTCAAACAAGTAGCTTGATTCAGAGGTTCATCAGAGTCACAATGAAACAGAAAATCTGCTGAGAAATAATAATAACTGCATCAGTGCAGCAGAGGAAGAGTGTGATTGTGTTGAACTGCTTCACTGCGAGTTCAGGAGAATATTACAGAATGACCTGCTTCCACAAATGAATGATCAGGTGTTATTTTTGCTCCTGCTCAAACTGGAAACAGAAGCAAGAAGTGGCTTGAGAACGAGTCCATCAGGCTCATGTCTGTCCAGATCTGAACCTACCGTGGATATTTGGTCTGAGATGAAACTCGAATGAACTTGGAGAATCTTTCAGCTGCTCATGAACAGAGGAAAAACTGACTCTTCTTCTGTAAAAAGCTGTCTGCAGTTTTCTCACCGGCTTAAACATCTGAAGAAAACAAAGGAGAAGGTTGTTTAGTGCACAGTTACCTTATCTACAGTGTTTGTGCAATTCTTCATCATTTTCTATCCAGCGATTTGTGATTAAAAGCAGTGTTGCCTTCAGTAAAATCAGCTAAAACTGGCCACTAAATGACGTCACACTGGCGAGTCTTATTAATGTAAATATAGATCAGTGGGCGAGAATCTAGATACGTTTTGTCCAAGAAGTTGCACTGATACAAAAGAGAAGTTTATTCAGTGCTGTGACTTTATCTACAGTGTTTGTGCGATTCTTGAGCATTTCCTGACCAGCGATTTGTGATTAAAATGGTTAAGAGCATTAAAAGACCACTAAATATTTGGCCATTTTTGGCTTGGCCTATTTATTCATTTATTTGCCGATGTGAGAGAGAGAGAGATTGAATATTTACTGAATATATATACTCTCTCTCTCTCTCTTCCAGCACGGTGTTGGTTTGTTTGCGACCATCTCTGGCGTCTCTTAACTGCTTCTGTGAATCTATACTACATGTTTATAGGCACTTCTTGGAAATCACCTCAACATAACATGATATCTTTGCAGAAGTGATGGGAGAGCGATTGCTCAAAAAATACACAAAATTATGCATTTCAGCTCCTTTTCAAATCACACAGAATGTTCAACGCTATCTCACGACCAATTCGTACTTATTCTACGAGGTGGCTATTTCGTACGAATCCATACGACTTCACTCGTACAAATTCGTACGATTTGTCTAAACCCCTGTGACGGTTAGGTTTAGGGGTGGGGTTTGGGGTAGGTCATTCGTATGAATTCATACGAATTTGTAAACTCGTAAAATATGTACGATTTAGCAAAAAACGTGTGAATTCGTACGAGTGAGGTCCTATGAATTCGTACGAATTAGCCACCTTGTAAAATACGTACGAATTGCCATGAGATCGGGTTGGAATGTTGAATAAGAACGACAGAAAATGTAAAGAAATTCAAGAGTCACACAACAGAGTCGAACACAGGTTTGCAATGCAACAAATCATTAATTACTATAATTATTACAACAAATAATTAACATTGTTAATTTAAAGGGGTGGTTGAGTATGATTTCAGTTTTTTAACTTTAGTTAGTGTGTAATGTTGCTGTTTGATCATAAACAACATCTGTAAAGTTACAACACTCAAAGTTCAACGCAAACAGAGATATTTTCTTTTATGGAAAAAAATAGTAGGGACTACAAGAAGCTTCTTTCTGCGTTAGTGACATCACAAACCCTATAATTTGCATAAACCCCGCCCCCGAGAACACACAACAAAGGGGGCGGGGCCATGTTGGGCTGCTTTAGAGAAGAGGAAGAGTTGTTGTAGTCGAGTGTTGTTGTCATGCCGTCATTTTACGCCGGACTGCTTCACAAACGAGGGTCAATTCAACACAAAAGATGAACATGACGGCACATGCTAGTGGATGAGTTGAATCAACTCCACAGCAACTACATCAATTTATCCACTAACCATTCAGAAACGTCTAAAAGTTGTAACTTCTTCCTGAGTCTCTCCATCAGTGTCGACTCAATGAACAATGTAAGGCTGAACACCATTACTGACAATCCTCATTTTGGCTGCGTGAGATTCTCCAGCTTATAGGTGGCCTTTAAATATTTTAAAAATATTACAAAAAATGTATTATAACTGCACTTTCAGTTCAGTTCTGAAAGCCACATAATCCTGATGTAGTGGGAAAATGTTGTTTTTTATTCACCTTTGCAGCAGCTGGACCCTGAGCTCATTTACGCAGGTGAGAGTTGAAGCCAATCCACCTGTCTATTGTGTTTCCCAAATTCCCATCAGGGGCTCCTGAGCAGATCCGGGGCTTTGGAAAGTCGTTCTTCAAGAACAGCGTCTCAGTGGTCCAGTCGGCCTCATCTGAACCGCTCGTTTCTCTCGTTTTCTCAAACGTTCCTGGAAGAATCTGCTACCTTCAAGACTCACCTTTCCATTCTTCCCATTACATCTCCGTGAAATCTCCCAGTCCTTGAGGAGAGAAGAGCTTTAGAAGCGGACAGAATAAAGTCTCCGTATGTTTTGGTTGAATCAGTAATTACAGTGAGAACTATATTGTTGATTGTTTGCAGCTTCTTCTTTTTGGTATATGAAGTGAAGATAATGGGTAGACGCTCAGTCTAGGTGCTAATTCTGGGTTTATCACCAGGTTCACTCAGGTGTGTCGGCCAGAACACCACTTAAGGCCAAATATTCCAGAGTATGAAATGAAGAGCGGAGAGATAATTCTTATTATTCTGTTTATTCCTCCTCTTTCTTGTAGGAGTGAGTTTAAAGGTGAGTGTAATTTCGAGTGTGGTTTCTATAAAGAGAGAACAAATACAAATGAATAAAGGAAACATATGCATACACTCATTCCTCCTTAAGCACTAATACACATTACAAACATAAAATAAACAGTAGTCAGAATATGACTATATCTCTTAAACCCTAAAATGTAAGCAGAGAGAAAGGATTCAAACACTTCTCAGATTTTCTACCATACATTAAGTTATCAATAACGTAGATAGAACTTACTGTCATCTATATACTTTAAAGCATCAATAGCGGTCCAGATAATGATATTTAACACCACTTCATATTTTACTCAGCCACAGAGTACTTAACATTCATAACAACAAGTATTGAATAAAGTATAAACATGTCTGAACACGATGTGACCCATTTAACCCGACGTGCTGAGTCAGGTGGACCGAAGCTAGAAAGTAACGTATGAACGTGGATATAATTAACACAACGGTCGTGTAACGACCCTTAAACTCCTAACTCTCATCCATATCGAATATCAGAAATAACAGCTGTCAAAGAAATACAATATCACGAGTAATGCAGCAGATTTACTTACTTTTCTCATTCACGCACACGCTGAGGAAAGTGTCACTCACAATTATAATTTTACCGACCGATGATCTCTATCATGCTGAATACTAACTGCGTGACAACCGACTGACCATCTCTATCGTACTGCATACTACTGTGCGACGTCAGATATAATATACAAACCAGCGCGCACCTTTGCTACCCTATTACAAGCACTGAATAAACGGGAGTAAAAGTGAAACATAAAGCACGTTATGGTCAACTGTACTAAATAATAGCAACACTAACATAACTTTGGGGCCTTTTTTACAGCCGCCCCCAAATGTATGTATTACATTTGCTCATCACTAAAGGCAACAAAGTTCTATGGCTGGGGTGTAGTGGCAGGAGAGAAACCATCTCCATCTTCTCCAGAAGGAAGTGCAGGGAGAACAACCAGCCTGGCAACTGGCCGGGTGTAGATTCTCTCCTTCACCTTTACATCAGCGGACCTGATGTGCCCGTCAGGGCTGGGATGAGTCTTGACTACTTTTCCAATGGGCCAGAGGGCCCTCGGAAGATGCGGATCAGCGATCATCACTACACAGTCCCCTGCAATATCAGCTGGTGTAGCCTGCCACTTCTGGCGAGCTTGTAGACTCGGCACATAGAGTCGGATGAAACGGGCCCAGAAGTGATCAGCCAAGATTTGGGAGTGCTTCCAACGCCGGCGACAGATGAGCTCACTTTCGGGGTAGACTACCTGAGGTAGCGAACCATCAGGCCGCCCCATGAGAAGAACACTGGGAGTCACTGGATCTGGGTCGCTGGCATCTGAAGACACATAACCCAAGGGTTTACTGTTAAGGATCCCTTCCACCTCAGTAAGTACGGTCCGAAGCACTTCTTCTGGAACAGGCTGAGCACCGACTGTGGCATACAGTGCGCTCTTAACTGAGCGTATCTCCCTCTCCCACACCCCTCCGAAATGGGGAGCTGCTGGGGGTTAAAGCGGAAGGAGATCTTCTGTGGTGCAAGGAGATGTTGTAGTTCTTTAGACATTTCAACGAAAGTTTCACGGAGTTCCCGCTCACCTCCCTTGAAATTTGTCCCCTGATCAGAGAACAGCTCTGCAGGTGTTCCTCTACGGGCAATAAACCGACGAAGGGACATCAGAAAAGCATCCGTATCAATAGCGGTAAGGAGGTCCAAGTGCACCGCCCTAGTTGTGAGGCACTTGAAAATGATCCCCCATCTCTTCTCCCGGCGCCGGCCCACTTTGATCTCAAATGGCCCAAAGCAGTCCATCCCCGTAGAATAGAAAGCAGGCTTGAAAAGGCGCAGACGGGCTGATGGCAGGTCTGCCATCTTCGGCACTGCAGGTTTTGCCCTCCATCGTCGACAGTCAGCGCAGCTATACTGGTAGCGCCGGATAGCCTCACGCCCTCGCAGGATCCAGAAGGAGCGTCGAAGCTCGGCGAACACCCGCTCTGGTCCTGGGTGGCGGAGGCGGTTATCAAAGTCTTGAATCAAGAGCGTAGTTACTCGATGACCTGGGTCCAAGATGACTGGATGAAGAGTGGTCAGTTCTAAGCCTTCTGCTCGACGGAGTCGTCCTCCAACACGAATGAGCTCTCCCTTTCCATCCAGCTCTGGAGACAGCGTGCGAAGTCGACTGTAGCTGGGGACGGGTTTACCAGCTTTCAGGAGGCTGTACTCCTGCTGAAAATTATCCCTCTGAGCCCTCTGAAGTATTAACTGTTCAGACTGTCGGTAGTCTTCAGCTGCTTATCATTAGAGTTGGCTGCCCCATGCAGCTCCTGCACTGTCCCTTCCAACAACTCCTTCCACGAGCCGTATTGGCCCAGGTCTGAAGTTGCCTGGCTTGATGCAACGGCGGCGACCCCACAGAAGATAGGCTTGCGTAGCTCTGAGGTATCTTCTGTTTGGTCAACAGTGGGGTCCTCTGGCCATGAGACTGGACTGTTCAGGAGGAAGGCTGGTCCCAGGCTCCATCTATTTGGCTGAATAAGCTCTCGCAGCTTCTTTCCACGTGTTACGTCATCCGCAGGGTTTCTTGCGGTATCAACATATCTCCAGGCATGCCCGTCAGTCAGCTCCTGTATCTCTGCCACGCGGGTGCCCACAAAGACCTTGAACCGACAGGATTCTGACCTCAGCCATGTCAGCACCGTTGTGGAATCTGACCAAAGGGTTGTCTGATCAATGTGGATGGTAAGCTCCCTCTTCAGCACCTGAGAGAGCTGTGCACCAGTAAGGGCAGCACAGAGTTCTAATCGGGGCATAGAGTGAAATCGCTTAGGAGCGACTCTGGAACGGGCCATCAGGAATGACAGATACACTTCACCATGTCGGTCAGTGGTCCGGAGGTACGCGACTGAACCATACGCCTCTTCTGAGGCGTCACAAAATACATGCACCTCTCTCTGAAGACCGGAGATGTCCACAGACTTTGACAAGTATGGGCGGGGCAGGGTGACTTGAGGTAAGACTTGTAGTTCTTCTTCCCAGTCTTTCCATTGCTGCAGAAGCTCCTGCGGTAGTAGTGGATCATCCCATCCCCTGTGTTTGTCCCAAAGGTGTCGGACGATTATCTTAGCCCTGGTGGTGTAGGGTAGGATGAAGCCCAATGGATCGTACTGACTCGCCAGCACCTTGTAGATATTACGCATCGTGGGGACACTGTACTCCACATGACGATGCTTGTAACCAAGAACATCAGTGTGGAAGAGCCAGCTTAGCCCTAGAGTAGATTCTGGGGTATCGATCTTGTTCTGAGCCAGCCACAACTCAACACTAGCAGAGCAGCTCTCTTCTGGTAGGTGACTTATTACACCTGGTTCATTGCTGGCCCACTGACGTAGATCGAAGCCTGCAGACGCAAGAATGGCTCGTAGTTTGTCGACTAAATGCCTCGCTTCAGCAATTGTGGGAACACTCTGGAGGCAGTTATCTACATAAAAACATTTCTGAACTGATATCCTCACATCTTCATCTGGTTGGCTGTTATCAGAGACATGGCGCTGTAAGGCGAATGTGGCACAGCAGGGGCTACATGTTGTACCAAACGGTAGCACCTGCCACTCGTACACTGCAGGAGGTCCTTCTTGACTGATGTCGCGCCAAAGAAATCTGAGCAGAGCACGATCCTCTGGGAGGAGGCGAACTTGGTGGAACATGCCTCTAATGTCTCCGCTAACTGCAACTGCATGCTCTCGGAATCTTAGCAGAACTCCCAGTAGTGATGCTCCTAAGGTCGGCCCAGGCAGTAGATGGTCGTTGAGGTTCTGCCCTCGATACTGATAGGAGCAGTTGAATACCAGCCTATTCTTGCCATTATGGCTCACCATATGGTGAGGGATATACCATTCCTCACAACCTTCCTTGTCTGAAACTTTCGGTCCACACTTGATGACAGAGCCTGCCTTTATTAATTTCTCCATCTCCACTCTGTAGGCTTCTGCTCGTGCAGGATCTCTGGCAAGTCGCCTCTCTACACTTCGTAAACAAGGCATGACGGCTTCTTTGGTAGCCTGAAAGAGCGGCATGTCTTTCCGGCGGAGCAGTGGGGTTGTGTAACGGAGAATGCCATCAACCTGTACCCTGATGGTTTTGGTCTCCAGGATGCTGATGGCCTCTTGGTCCTGCCTTGAACGAGTAACTAGTTTCTCGCTTCTGAATGGAACAATGTCGACCTGCCATAATCTCTCAACATGTTTCATAAGCTCGCTCGCCTGGGGTGTTACTGTTGTAAATAGACACTGCTGTGATTGGGCGTGGTGATGGACTACACTCGATGGGCCCTGCAGAGTCCAGCCCAGCCTTGTGCGGATGGCAGCAGGCCCACCTGGAGGTCCCAATCTGACAGGTTCAATGGGAGTGATGAGATGGGGATGGTCACTCCCAATGAGAAGCAGGGGTTTGACATTTATAAGAGTCCGTATGGGAAGGCCAGTGAGGTGCTTGTAGGTGTTCCGGAGTTGCTTCATGGGGTAAGTATGGGCAGCTAGTCCAATACAATCACTAGTGAATGCACCTGTAATCTTAAACTTGGTCTTTGGCGTTAATGGCGAAGAAATAAAGAACGACACTGATGCACCACGAAGTGTCTGCACTTCCTCTCTAATTGTACGTAGTGGTAGGTCCTCTTGAATCCCCTGCACACCTAGCTTCTCTGCAGCATCTGACAATAGCATAGTTCTCTCTGAACCGTCATCAAGTATGGCATAGGTGTTGATTGATTGGTCACCATGGTGAAGGCGGACTTTGACAACTTTCAGAAGGACCCGACTGCCTTCAGTGGGTCTGTCTAAATACAGAACCTCTGTTGTCCCCCTTGTGTTTTGGGTTTCCGCTGCCGGTGTTGACGCTGCCTCCTTGGATGACCTCATATTCACCTCATGCAGAACCTGGAGATGTTTCCCTTGGCAGAGGCTGCATGTCTTCTTTAAGTTGCACTGGGCCGCCTGGTGTGGCCGTGCACATCGCCAACACCTCCTGTTACTTTTTATCCATTCGGTCAGCTGATCCTTTGTTAGCCTGGATACCTCTGTGCACTGGCTAAGGTAGTGTTCCTCATTATTGCAGAATGGACAATATGGCTTGCTCTTGTTCCTTTTGAAGGAGCTGCTTGGAACTGGAGCCTCAGATTTCTTAGCAGTGTCCTTCACACCATGGAGGACAGTAGTAGGTTGCTTACCCTTCCTACCCTCATATCTGGCCACCGGCTTCTCCCGAGCTCCTCTCACAGCCAACTGTTCTTCAGAGTCCTGGCACCAAGACTCGTATTTTAACCAATCTGAAAGATTAGTTAAGGTGTGGGTTTGTGTGCCCTGATGGTACATGCAGCGGCGAAACTCTGCTCTCTGCTCAGGCGGCAGCTTGCTCAACAGACGAGCAACATGTGAGCCACATTGTAGTTCCACTTCACCCTCGTGGCCTAGTGTCTTCAGCATCCCCACCAGTGATTGTATCTGGAGTGCAAACTTCTCAAATGCGGCAAAGTCTCCCCGCTTTATGTCTGGTGAGTCCATCACAGCAGCAATACGCCTCAGCGCTATCTGATGTGGCCGGCCGAACTTGTCATTGAGGGCAACCATTGTGTCTGAGAAGGGTGTTGGGGAGTTAAGGTAAGCATCTGCTATTAACCTGGCTTCTTCTAGTTGCAGGTGATCGACCAACACTTGATATTTAAACAGCTCAGATGCATCATGTGGTAGGAGGTTCTCCAATGAGATCTTGAGCCGCGCGAACTCACTTGGGTCCCGACTTGAGAAGTTGCGGATTGTTGGGCGTGGCCCACGGTAACTTGGCTCTGGGATGCTGTAGTTACGATCCTGAGGTGAGCTAAAAGGCGGGGGCTGTGTCCATGCCATGCCTGGATGTCGCTGTTGGGGCGTTAGGTTGAAGCCAAGCTCACTCCGTTGACCACCATAAGCAGTAGGGTACTTGGGCTCAGCTGAAGGTAATCTGTGTGGCTGCGGCAGAAACTGAACGGGCTTGAACCAGGGAGGTGGATGACGGGCAGTGTCCTCCCATGGCCTGGCGGAAGGAAGGGCCTCACGTGCTGAGTGAGTAACTTGTGGCTGGCCCACAAACATGTTAGGAGCTGTGGCTGGTGGTGCTTCTTCCTTAATTCTTGGAACCTCATCTATGCTACTGATAAGCGAGTGTGCTATAGGTGGGTCACTAGGGAGAGGCTCGTCCAATTCTGGGTCTGGCCATGGTGGTGGTGCAGGCCAATCATCCTCTTCCTCAGCTTTAGGTTCGCGTTCAACAGGTGGCCGTGGCGACGTCACCGTTAACTCTGGCTTTCTGGTATGAATAGAGGTTGGACTCTGCATGTTGCGAACAGCATCTACTAACTGTTTCATGTCTGCTCGCAATGCTCTAAGCTCGACTAAGTCTGATGCCATGTCCCGCTGTGTCTGCTGCAGAAGGTGTCTTTCATGACGAATGTCATCTAACTCAACTCGGCTCTCCTCCTGTGGATGTATGGGGTGCAGCACTGAAGGCAGGGGAATAGAGTAATCTCGTAGTTGTTCCCTAAACTCTCTCTCTGGAAACCGCTGGGGGGCTAGCTGATTCTTCTGGCTGGGCTGTTGGTTCTCCGCCCTATAGCCCAGGTCCATCTCCTGAAGAATAGCATCCCGCCTCTGCAGGCGAAGGGAAGAGTCATAAGGGGAGGTGAGGGGTGTCATCCTGGCATTTCCCTCCTGGTGAGTACTCTCTAATTCCTCTCGGTACCTCTCACCGATGTAGCCCCTATAATCAACCTCATAATCTGCATAGCGCACAGGTGGGCGAATGTGCCGTTTGGGACGTGCACCACAAACATCATACTCTGGATGTAATTCCATCTCTGACGTAAACCCAGTAATCCGGCTCGAAGGACCATCAATGAAGTGAAGATAATGGGTAGACGCTCAGTCTAGGTGCTAATTCTGGGTTTATCACCAGGTTCACTCAGGTGTGTCGGCCAGAACACCACTTAAGGCCAAATATTCCAGAGTATGAAATGAAGAGCGGAGAGATAATTCTTATTATTCTGTTTATTCCTCCTCTTTCTTGTAGGAGTGAGTTTAAAGGTGAGTGTAATTTCGAGTGTGGTTTCTATAAAGAGAGAACAAATACAAATGAATAAAGGAAACATATGCATACACTCATTCCTCCTTAAGCACTAATACACATTACAAACATAAAATAAACAGTAGTCAGAATATGACTATATCTCTTAAACCCTAAAATGTAAGCAGAGAGAAAGGATTCAAACACTTCTCAGATTTTCTACCATACATTAAGTTATCAATAACGTAGATAGAACTTACTGTCATCTATATACTTTAAAGCATCAATAGCGGTCCAGATAATGATATTTAACACCACTTCATATTTTACTCAGCCACAGAGTACTTAACATTCATAACAACAAGTATTGAATAAAGTATAAACATGTCTGAACACGATGTGACCCATTTAACCCGACGTGCTGAGTCAGGTGGACCGAAGCTAGAAAGTAACGTATGAACGTGGATATAATTAACACAACGGTCGTGTAACGACCCTTAAACTCCTAACTCTCATCCATATCGAATATCAGAAATAACAGCTGTCAAAGAAATACAATATCACGAGTAATGCAGCAGATTTACTTACTTTTCTCATTCACGCACACGCTGAGGAAAGTGTCACTCACAATTATAATTTTACCGACCGATGATCTCTATCATGCTGAATACTAACTGCGTGACAACCGACTGACCATCTCTATCGTACTGCATACTACTGTGCGACGTCAGATATAATATACAAACCAGCGCGCGCCTTTGCTACCCTATTACAAGCACTGAATAAACGGGAGTAAAAGTGAAACATAAAGCACGTTATGGTCAACTGTACTAAATAATAGCAACACTAACATAACTTTGGGGCCTTTTTTACAGTATAAGCTTTGTAATCAACATACTGTATAACATATAAATATATAGATGTGCTGCAGTGAAACAGACGTGTGTGTTACAGATATTATCCTCAACTAACAACTAAAATCACTAAATAAACATTTTTAAAATATTTAAAAAACATTATATTTCAGCTAGTTGCCAAAGCAACATATCTCATTTTCATTTGAAAAGTGTTAAAAGTATTAAAACTAAAACTAATAAATAAAAACAACAATTTCTATTCACATATTTTTTATTAAAAGAAAAAAAGCTAATAAAATGATAATGGAAAAATGCACAACAAAATTACTAACACAGAACATATAAAAATAATAATTTACAAAATATTAACAAAAACCATCAATGATAATAAAATAACTGGAAGACAGTTCTGATTTAGTGTGATCAGTCACATGACATTTAATAAACTGAAAAATAATAAAATTGTTTTTTTTCTACCACTAGAGGGCACAATTTCACTGATTCAGTACGAACAAAAAACTAGTGATGCTTTGCAAAGTCTGATTCATTTCCGTGAACCGGATCTTTTCGGACTGTTCGGCTCAATGAACCGGTTCAAAATGCGGTTTTACACGTTCCTGATGTCATCATGCAATGATGTCTCTGCATTTCCTTTCAAACAACCCAGTGTGATGTTATATCAAGGAAACATTCACATAAAGAAATCTGTGTATAGAAACATTAAATAAAGTTATTGTAAGCATTTTGATGATTATTGGCCTTCATTCACTTTAGTTAATGTTTGTGTTCACAGTTGAATTTCTATATTCCTTGGATAAGTTTCCTAAAAGTTGTGCAAATACAGCACAAACATGGATTTGTTCTTAATATATGAAGTATACTCTATAATGAGTGTTGTGGCAAAAATCAACTCCGACTCTACTGCATAAGAGACAAACACGTCCAATTGTCTTTAAAGCTTTTATTTCTTGCCAGAAAGGTCAGACAGGTCATACAGAAACACAAGTAGCTGCAGAGTGTAAGACTAAGAACGAAAGCTTCCCCTCACGTTTATATCTCTAACCTCCAAGGCCGAAGCCTCTGTCCTTTTACCATATTTGGAACATCCCTTAGTGGCTGTAACTTTCCACACATTGTTAGCACAGACATGTTTTTAAACATACATCTTGCATTTCCCCATACCATATCTTGCTCTTTCTATTTCCAACATCTATGTTAACACTATGTTAAACATTACCACTTAAGCCAACATCATATCATGTTCCATAAGCATCATATTTCACAAGAATACAGGTAAAATGCATATGAAAATTTAAAATTTCCACAACAATTCCCTCTTCTTATCATTCATTGATAACTAATGATTACTTCTACTTCATTTCACATCACAGTGAGGTGAAGAAAGTTAGAAAATGCTTAAGGCTTTTTCTGTGGGGATAGACCCTGTGTTTTAGCAAGCTTAATAGGATAATAGGATAATAAAGAATGGGCTTTACCATGACGTCAAATACCTCTGTCACATTTTACTATCACATTCTTTGAGGATTAACCACTAATCATCCATATTCATCTTAAAGTATCTTATGCGGTAAATTTAAGTTCTTACGTCACATTTATGCTCCTCGTTTCTGATCTTCATACAAACAACAAATTCAGATACATCACCCAGTCATAGAAATCCTTCATTTTACAGACATATAACATGCAAATTTAGGTTCTATAACATCTTATCACAACAGATCCATTTTGTAGCCCATGATGTGTCATTGTCCAGCCTCAGTGGTGACTTCAACCATGGGAATGCCTTTTCCCGGCACAACAACAACACAATCCTTCCTTACGGATGAACCTGAAAACAAACACATGGTGTAATGATTCTGTGACTCTCACAGTTTCAGCAGTGACAGATAATGTCAGATTAAATTACAGTTTAATTCATTAACATTAGCTAATTCATTAACTAACATTAAATAACAATGAGCAATACACTTTATACAGTATTTATTCATCTTTGTTACTGAAAATACAACCGTTCATTGTTAGTTCTTGTTAAATGCTATTATCAGATACAACTTTATATTTCAATAATGCATTAGTAAATGTTGAAATTTAGATTTAAGGAAAGCTTTAGAATAGGGCTGTCAAACGATTAATCGCGATTAATCATATACAAAATAAAGTTTGAGTTTGCATAATATATGTGGGTGTATTGTGTGTAATTATTATGTCTATATAAATACACACAAATTAATGTATATATTTAAGAGAAATGTTATTTATGTACAAAATATTTTTATTTATATATAATATAAATTATATAAAAATATAAATAAATACATATACTTGTAAATATTTCTCAAATATATACATGGATGTGTTTGTATTTATATATACATAATAATTACACACAGTACACCCACATATATTAGGCAAACTCAAACTTTTATTTTGTATGCAATTAATCGTGATTAATCGTTTGACAGCCCTACTTTAGAAGTATTGATCATCGTCAGTTCATGTTAACTCAACTAAAGTTTAGAAACAAACACAAAGATAAAGCAGAAATGAAGAGACAAGCGTCCGGCTCACCGCTCTCGACTCTGATGATCTCATCAACCGGCTCGATCAATCGCGGATTCTCTAAATATTCATCTGCAATAATAATAATAATAATAAAAATAAAACTAAACTTTAAAAAAGCAAATTGAGAAAATACTTTAGTTTTAGTTTTTATTAATTAAAGCATTTTTTGCAGCAGTTATCTGATGTGCGCGACTTGTTGTTTTTAATATTTATAAAGGATAAATTTGTTTAAGCAAATGTGATATTAATTTTATACAACAGTTCAATAAACAATAAGTAAATATTAGGTGACTGTTTTTGCTCTATTTCACCAATGAAAATAATTGCAAATAATCCACATTGTGTTTGTGAACGAATCTTTCTAGTGAATCACTGTTTCTCTGATACGGGCTCTGGTGATGTTCTCAACAATTTAAACAAGAAAAGAAGACAGGATTATACTTTTTCACCTCCAAAAAAAGAAAGCACTTTAAAACTTACTTCTTATCTCTATTAGCATCCTTTCCTGAAGGTTTTGTAAGGAAACACAGAGTGATGGAAAGCATTTTGTCAGATTTAATGCACCTCTTGTGTCATATACTATATTGCCAAAAGTTTTGGGACTCCTGGCTTTACGCGCACATGAACTTTAATGACGTCCCATTCTTAATCCGTAGGGTTTAATATGGAGTTGGCCACCCTTTGCAGCTATAACAGCCTCAACTCTTCTGGGAAGGCTTTCCACAAGGTTTAGGAGTGTGTTTGTGGGAATTTTTACATTTTGAATTTTATACACCTGTGGCCATGGAAGTGATTGAACACCTGAACTGAGTGTCCCAATACTTTTGTTATGTAAGAGTCGATTTGCATTTTGAACTCTGCATTGGAATGAAGGTGTAAATGCAACCTGGATATGAAATGCATATTTAGGTTTAAACAGAGCCTAGATGTACACAAATAACTGCACATAATACCCATAATGCTCACCGTGAACTAAACACTCTATGCTTTCAGCCATTTCACCGACGACTCCATCCAAACTAAAGGTCATTTTGCAGGTGTAGAATCCAGCGTCATCCAGATGTACTTTGCGTATGTTTAGTATATCCTTATCCGTGTTTAGAGCAAACTTCTCATCTTCCAGAAGAGGCTCACAGTTCTGGGAATGAGAGGACAGGACAGCAGACACAGACGAGACAGAAGCAGAGTTCACATTACTCCATCATTCAGAGGTTAAAGGAGAGACCCAAAATACAAATGATGAAATTTGTTGTCATTTTCTGAGCTAAAACAACGGCAAAAAAGACTTTGTTTTGTCACAAAGCGGTTGCGTAAGATTATAACAATCTAGTCGATGTTTGGATTTATTTCAGCTCGTCACTGAGAAGGTTTGATGGCAGATTCAGTCTGAAGGAACACAGACTGATGAATGACACTTTCATTTGAGCAGAACATCTCAGAGGAGATCGATGAACTCCAGCTTTCATGTTTTTCCAGCGTGGGTTGCCAGATTGCAAAGATTATGTAATACACTGGGTAGAAAATGTTTCCTTTTAACAGAAAACTTTGTTCATGGAAAAACAGTCAAGTTTTCATTAGCAAATAAACACTATTAAGCTTTTATTCACTGCGCTGAAAGCGTAAATGTTTTATGGGTTCATGCATGATAATTCTGCCGGGAACTGAACCCATGATCTGGTGTTTTGACCTGTTTTCCTTCGGTCTGATCAGCTCAGTTTTTGTGGTCTCTTGTGTTTGTTGTGTTGGTGCATGTGGTTTTGTTTTGACAGGTGATCTGCTTCACGTTATCAATCATTATCATTCACTGCTCTCGCCTGTCATTGGCTAGCCTTCCTCATTAGTTCATTGTGCCAGACTGTTTCAGCCGTAATCTCTCGTCTTGAGTTAAATGTTTGTGTGTCTGTGTTGTTTTCTCGTCTCTCTCTCCGTGACCTCAGCTCCTGCCCAGACTTACTGATTTAATTATTTTCTGTCGACTGCTTTCGCCCATTACTGTGCAAATGATCTATAAATACATGGAGGTTTTGTTGTGTCCGCAGCTGAATCTCGTCCTGAATTACAGTAGGATTGACCGGAACAGAACGATCCTAGAATTTCTCTTACAGAACAAGGATTCATCTGTTCCTTAAACATCTGCCATTTCACTGAAGAACCAGCGTTCCTGCATTTATGAATTTGTATAAAATTTCCATCCATTCAGATCACAGTTTTAATATAAAATACTTAATATTTGGTAACTAATAAAACTTATGATGATGCATATTTGTCAAACATAAATGAAACTGAATAAATTAAAAAATCAAGGCATAGTGTATTATTAAATACTTACATCTATTGAGTTATTTAAATAATCATATTTTCAAAAGCATTTGTTCAAGAACCAGCACTGTGAAAAGTGAATCTATTCAGTTAAATAGTATGAACGGTTAAATATGGAAACATTATGTATGATTTTCACAAATTCTGACATACATTAATCAGTTTATCTGTTAAAACTGTGTAATCCAAATTAATGGAACTTTTATATACAGTTCAAATGGATACATTTATTTATTTTAAGTTTTTTTTTTTTAACTAATCATAAAAAGTCATGGGAATGTTTATAATGAATCTGAATTTTGTTCAACAGAAAACAACAACATGAGAGGCGAGTAAAGGATGGCAGAAGTTTCATTCTTGAGTATGGAGATGAAGGATGTGTTTTCTACCTTGTACCACTGGATGGAGGGATGATCCACGCTCTTGAGATATCTCCTCAGAGGGCAGGAGAGGACGCCGTTCACGTGAGCGCTGATCTGCTGGATTACCTTCTGCGGTCGCTCACAGCGTCCTGACATCATCTCGCTCACCACCAGCACTGCCGTCTGTCTGAAGCACCGGCTCCGAGTCCTGACGAGAAACCACACCATGAGCGCTTTAAATCAACATACAAAACTAGCGCACATTATCCTTGTATTCTTCATTACCCTTATATGTATACTGTGACTGAAAGGCTTATTAATACTTCTGTGTTTTCTTCTGGCTGGGGTTCCTAAATCCACACTTAAACTTCAACGTGTGCACTTCCTCCTCATATCAGAGATGCACAGAATTTAAATATTTTTACATTTAAATTTTAGGGTAGCTTTTTCCTGATTGTCTTGATTTTTATTTGTATAACTTGTATTGCTTTGTGTGTGCTGTATTCTTTTTTGCTTGTTTTATGTAAAGCGCCTTGAGAAGCTACTTTATTAAAAACTGAATTATTATTATTAATCTGGAGCTGGAGTTCACTGTGTAGCTGGCAGTGTAACTAATGCTGCCCTCTGCTGGCAGTTCAAGCTCTACTTCATGATTTCTCAATCTTTTATTTGGCTAGTCGTTCCTCATAGTCCGTCGGTAACAGAAAAAGAAGCAAACTCATTGCATTTGCTTTCAGAGAGCAGTTCACTGGAAATCTGTTAAAAAAAAGCAGCTGAAAGTGAGAGGGCGTTTTTTTTTCTCTCTTTTTTTGCTGAAACAAGTGTGAACACTTTTGAGTCATTGTGTGTAAACGTTGACGGCGGTGTTTGTAGTGACACTTTTATGTACTGTTTTACCACATTACACACGGGAACAGTCAAGCACATCTTCACCCTTTATTCTCCATTAAACTAATGAGTTGATCATGTTTCTGTCGCTCACGGCGTGTTTAAAGGTCAGGATCTTCAACATCTGTTCAGCACTGAACTGAAGCTCTTCTCACCGTCCTGGAAACTCCTCACATCCCGATCTTTCCATCCATTAATTTCTTCAGTCAACAGAGCGCTGAAGCTCGACTGAACCTCACCAAAACATTGAGCTCACGCCGGAAAATCTCAATGTCTTGGCGTTGAAAACAGGCTTCTGGTGATTCAAGGAAAGCGACAGCTCATATTTCTTCAGTGGCGCGGGAGGCCCTTCACCCCGACCTTAACAGATTCACCACATCCTCTGCTCAGGCTTTTCTAAAAACATTTCACTTCCAGCTGATTGTTACAATAAACCTCATCCATTTCAACACAGTTACAGTAACTCCAGAGTATACAGAGAGCACAGTGAGTCTCGTTCACTAACCGTGCGTCTGTGTACACAAATCATGATCCATCAACAACTCTTGCACTAAAATGTATTCTAAATTTACAAAAAATACTATAATAATATAATGTCATTTAAATGAATAATTATTATATATATATATCAAGTTTCAGACCTTTCCAATGATGTGTGTTTTAAAACAGAGCAGTAAATGTTGTAATATGAAACACGACACCGTCCACTAGAGGGAGAAGCTGCTAAAAAGACTGACAGCACTGTTTCCATGGTGACACAATGTCCAGTTCAAAACAGTTTTCACAAGAGGAAGTTTCAGTGATTCTATGATACATTTGAATGAATCAGTTAAATTAATGACTCATCCAATCAGAAAGTGACTTTAGTTTCATATTTAAAGTACTTTTGAAAAAAAAAAAGTTTCATATTTCAATATCTAAAATATTATTTTTAAATAATTAATGAAAGTGTTACTTGCAGTGTGCAGTTGTGTTTGTGTGGATTTTACTGATACTGATTTCATTTGATTAGTTTCTTATTATTCTGATTGAATTCATTGATTTAATGTAAGAATTTGAATCTGGTCAGGAGGAAAATGACCTTATAAAGTCAACAATTTCCCTGGAAATCAATTTAGAGGCAAATATCACGCTTAATAAAAAAGTACATTTCTGTCACCGAACAGAATATGAAGAATACTGTATGAACAGCTCAGGTGACAGGACAGGCCTGGACCAGTCTAAACCTGCCAAACATTGTTGAATTATCATTAGAGTCAAAATGTGATCTTCTGTCACACCCTTAATTCCTGCTTAAGCAGCTGTAGAAGAAATTTCGTTGCGATTTTCATGTCAAGAGCTGAGTTACAAGTTACACAAGAGTTGCATACATATAATATATATATATATATATATATATATATATATATATATATATATATATATATATATATATATATATAAAAAAAACAGAAAAATACAGCAGTTTTAATTACACAAGATGTTTTACATTTACATACTTTTGCTGGTAAAAGAGAGCTCACTAAATGAAAATGTCCAATAATATATATTTAATAAAAAAAACGGCAGAAACGACACCCGGTGAACTCATCAAACCTCCTTTTAAAAGGGAATAAAGCTCTGCTGGGGATTTTAGGATGGATTTTGTGTAATTTATCCCTACTATGAAGAAAACGCTCAATGCCAGTGAACCGGTTTGGTGCATTATGGATAAACATAAAGAATTGGGTTCATACCGGACCACACATGTGTACTTTCCCTGCTGCTCCATGCTGATGTTGGGGAACCACAGCGACTGCTCTCTGACCACGACGCTCGGCTGACCCTCCGTGACCTCGGAGCCATTCCTCCCCTCCAGCCATGTGACGTTGTACGGCGTTTCTGCGGGAACGAAGAGATACTGGATCTGCAACGGACACTCCAATAGCGGCGATTCCCCCGGAACTGCGAACATCCGTTCAAACGCCTGTCCGAAGTCCCTGCAGGAGTCTGTGGAGAGACACGATGATGACCGGAAGTGACCAAGACAGAACGTACAGAATAATAACCTGTGAAGAGACGAGCACTGTACACTGTGTGCAAACACATGTCCACCTCGAAATTAATGTTTTGCCACAATTTTATTATTTTTAAATATGTTAGCAAATATGTTTCTGTTTTTACAAACCATTTGCTGCAGGGTTTTGCCGCATTCATCTTCAGAACACAAATTAAGATATTTTTGATGAAATCCGAGAGGTTTATGACTCCATAGACAGCAATATAATCAACACTTTCAAGGTCCAGAAAGGAACTAAATGTCACGGTTCATGAATCCGCTGTCTCATTCTGGTGTCTGTGTGATGGTGTGGGTGTGTCACCTGATTGTTTTGTGTGGGCGTCTGTGAACAATTACCATCTGCCTATATAACGCCTTGTCTTTCGTCTCTTGTTTGTCAGATCGTTGTACGGTGTCCGCGTGTTGTTTCCTGTGTTGCTTGTTGTGTGTTTCCCTGGACTGGACTTTGATTCATTGCTTCCTGGTTTTCGTGTTCTCGTTGGATTACTCTCTGGACTTCACGCACGGATTACTTCACGGACACAGCTCTTCGGTCATCACTCTTCACGTTCTTCACCGCCCATCGACGTCCCTGTGTTACCACTCTCCTGCTGACTGTTATATGTTCTTTGTGTATGTTGAATCTGACTACCTTCGGTGTGAAGCTCTATTAAAGAGATTTAACTTGCATCTGCATCCTTCCTTCATTCCGTGACAGAACGATCTGACCAATATGGATGCAGCGAGTTCAGCAGCTTTAACGGAGTTCATCAACCACAGCATCTCCCGCATGGACCAGCAGCAGGAGAGCATCACTTCCACCGGACGCGCTGTCCAAGCGCTGGTAACACAGGTGTCCGAGCTCTCCCGGGAGCTTCTACAACTTCGCGCTCCCACTGCGCCACCCACACCGCCTGTTCCCCCCGCGTCGCTGGAGCGACGCGATCTACCGGAGCCCCGCCTGCCTGTGCCCCAGAGTTACGCCGGTGAGCCAGAGTTTTGCAGAGCTTTTCTGAATAAGTGTTCCCTGCATTTTTCTCTGCAGCATCGTACATTCGAGCATGAGGAATCCAAGGTGGCGTTCGTCCTCACATTGTTGACTGGGAAGGCGGCTTTATGGGGAACGGCGGTGTGGGAGAATAAAGATCCATGTTGTTCCTCGTTCCAGGCACTCTCCGCCGAGATGAAGAGGGTGTTCGACCGTGCGGTGGCAGGAAAGGAGGCCGCTCGCCAGCTTACCGAACTCAAGCAGGGCAGCCGCACGGTCGCGGATTATGCCATCCAGTTCCGCACCCTCGCGGCAGAGTGCCGTTGGAACGAGGAGGCGCAGTGGGATGTGTTCCTGCATGGGCTGGCCGGCCGTATTCACCGCGAGATTTACACCCTGGACCTTCCTCAGACTTTCAACGGGCTGGTTGATCTCGCTTTACGGGTGGATTCCCGTCTCCAGAAACTGGAGTTTTTGGAGGTCCCCAGCACCAGACTACAGGGAGCGGAGGGCCGGACGGCCAGCGCTGCTAATACGGTCGGTCCCGCCACAGATCCTGAGCCCATGCAGGTAGGGAGAGCTCGGCTTTCCCGGGAGGAGAGAGAAAGGCGGAGATCCCTGGGCTTATGCCTATACTGTGGAGCCTCGGGACATCTTCTCAGGTCTTGTCCAGTAAAAAGACCAAGCCCGATAGTAAACTTGAGGCTACTATCGGGCGGGATCTCCGCTGAGAAGTCCTCACCATCACCTCTTCTCCCGGTAAGACTGAGATGGGCGTCTCACAACATCACCTGCAATGCACTCGTTGACTCCGGGGCTGAGGGGAACTTTATGGACACCAGCTACGCACTACAGCACGGACTACCCATCTCTTCACTTACTCACCTGGTTACAGTCAACGCACTCAACGGTCAACGTCTTCCTAACATCTCTCAGATCACGGATTACGTCACCCTCACCACCTCCGGTAACCACAACGAGAGGATTCAGTTTATGCTTTTGGACTCACCGCAAGCACCCGTAGTTCTCGGACACCCCTGGCTCACCAAGCACAATCCTCGGATCGACTGGCAACTCAACACCATCACCGAGTGGTGCACTTTGTGTCACAGGTCTTGTCTTAAGTCTGCTTGTCCCACTGTGTCTGTCTCTGTGTTACAGGAAAAGGCTGCGGATTTGTCTAACGTGCCCGCGGAGTATCTGGACCTGAAGGAAGTGTTCAGTAAGTCCCGTGCTGCTTCTCTCCCTCCGCATCGTCCCTATGACTGTGCCATAGACTTAGTTCCGGGTAAGTCTCCGCCTAAGGGCAAATTATACTCTCTGTCTGTTCCCGAGAGGGAGGCCATGGAGAAATACATTTCTGATTCTCTGGCAGCTAAGTTCATCCGCCCTTCCTCTTCTCCAGCGGGGGCGGGGTTCTTTTTTGTGGGGAAGAAGGACGGATCTCTGCGACCTTGTATTGATTACCGAGGGTTGAACAACATCACGGTAAAGAATACTTACCCTTTGCCGTTGATGTCTTCAGCCTTTGAGAGGTTGCAGGGAGCGTCCGTTTTCACTAAATTGGACTTGAGGAACGCTTATCATTTGGTCCGCATTAGGAAGGGGGATGAATGGAAGACCGCTTTTAACACCCCTAGAGGGCACTTTGAATACTTGGTTATGCCCTTCGGGCTGTCCAACTCGCCCGCGGTCTTCCAGGCACTCGTCAATGACGTGTTGAGAGACATGGTTGATCAGTTCATTTATGTCTACCTGGATGACATATTGATATTTTCGTCGTCTCTCCAGGAACATGTTCAACACGTCAGACGAGTGCTCCAGCGTCTGCTAGAGAATGGGCTTTTTGTCAAGGCGGAGAAATGCGAATTTCATGCACAGTCTGTTTCCTTTCTAGGGTACATCGTCTCGTCCGAGGGAATTCGCATGGATCCTGACAAGGTTAAGGCTGTGGTGGATTGGCCAAGCCCAGATTCCCGTAAGGCCCTACAGCGGTTTCTGGGGTTTGCCAATTTTTACCGGCGTTTTATTCGCAATTTCAGCCAGCTAGCCGCGCCTCTGACCGCCTTGACCTCACCACGAACGACCTTCAGGTGGTCAGATGCAGCTCAGGTTGCATTTGCCAAACTGAAGAGCCGCTTTGTTTCGGCTCCCATTCTTATCGCCCCTGATCCTTCGCGTCAGTTCGTGGTGGAGGTCGACGCGTCAGAGGTGGGGGTAGGAGCAGTTCTTTCCCAGCGGGCGCCCTCGGACGATAAGATGCATCCCTGCACGTATTTTTCTCATCGTTTGTCTCCCGCTGAATGCAATTATGACATTGGTAACAGAGAGTTGTTGCCAGTCAAATTAGCGTTGGAAGAGTGGCGTCATTGGTTGGAGGGATCGGGGGGTACCCTTCATCGTTTGGACTGATCACAAGAACCTAGAATATATTCGATCGGCTAAAAGACTCAACTCCAGGCAGGCTTGGTGGGCACTTTTTTTCGGACGTTTTGACTTTGCTCTATCGTACCGCCCGGGCTCCAAAAACATCAAGCCCGATTCTTTATCTCGTATTTTTGATCCATCCGAGCACCCGTCTACTCCCGAGTGTATTCTTCCTGAGACATTAGTAGTCTCCACTCTTACATGGGAGGTCGAATCGAAGGTCCTGGCGGCCTTAGAAGGGGTAATGCCTCCGCCCGGGTGCCCACCGAACCGTTTGTTTGTGCCGGAGGAGTTAAGGTCCTGCGTCATCAAGTGGGGGCATTGTTCCAACGTGGCTTGTCATCCAGGGGTTAATCGAACCAGATTTTTGGTTAAGCAACGATTCTGGTGGCCTGCTATGGCTCGGGACATCCGCAGTTTTGTTTTGGCTTGCTCGGTTTGTGCCACTGGTAAGACGTCCAACCGCCCTCCAGATGGGTTACTCCAACCGCTGTCTGTCCCTTTGAGACCCTGGTCCCACATCGCTCTAGATTTTGTCACCGCCCTCCCACCCTCCCAGGGGTACATGGTCGTTTTGACCGTAGTGGACCGGTTCTCGAAGGCGACTCATTTCATTCCCTTGACCAAATTGCCCTCTGCCAAGGAGACAGCGGTTACTGTCGTAGACCACATCTTTCGGTTACATGGCCTCCCGGTAGATGTGGTGTCCGACAGGGGTCCCCAGTTTGTGTCCAAATTTTGGCAGGAGTTTTGTAGACTGCTGGGCGCGACGGCTAGTCTTTCCTCTGGGTTCCATCCCCAGACCAATGGACAGACCGAGAGAGCCAACCAAGATTTAGAGCGTATGTTGCGATGTTTGGCGTCCAAGAATCCTTCCTCCTGGAGCCAACAACTCTCTATGATTGAGTACGCTCACAATTCGTTACCAGTGTCTTCTACGGGCCTCTCTCCGTTCGAATGCAGTTTAGGTTACCAGCCACCTGTGTTTCCCAGTCTGGAATCCGAAGTCGCGGTCAAAGCCTCCCGTATACGTCGTGGGTCAAAAAGTGTAGCTTTCTACCAAGAACATTCCGCTCCGTTCCGTTGCCAATAAGTTAGCTCCCAAATTCATTGGCCCGTTTCCTGTCACTAAGATTATTAGCCCAGTGGCAGTCCGACTCAAATTGCCTCCGGCGTACAGGAGGATTCATCCCGCCTTCCATGTTTCCAAAATTAAGCCTGTTTTTCACTCGCATCTTAATCCGCCTACTCCGGTTCCCCCCGCCGCGGCTCGTAGACGGGGAACCAACCTATTCGGTTAATCGCATTCTGGACTCGAGGCGGAGGGGACGCGGATTCCAGTACTTGGTGGACTGGGAAGGTTACGGTCCGGAGGAGAGAAGTTGGGTTCCTGCTAGAGACATTCTGGATCACTCCCTTATCGATGATTACAATCGGCAGGTAAGGAGTTCTGGGAACGCCGTGAGGCGTTCCTAGGAGAGGGGGTACTGTCACGGTTCATGAATCCGCTGTCTCATTCTGGTGTCTGTGTGATGGTGTGGGTGTGTCACCTGATTGTTTTGTGTGGGCGTCTGTGAGCAATTACCATCTGCCTATATAACGCCTTGTCTTTCGTCTTTTGTTTGTCAGATCGTTGTACGGTGTCCGCGTGTTGTTTCCTGTGTTGCTTGTTGTGTGTTTCCCTGGACTGGACTTTGATTCATTGCTTCCTGGTTTTCGTGTTCTCGTTGGATTACTCTCTGGACTTCACGCACGGATTACTTCACGGACACAGCTCTTCGGTCATCACTCTTCACGTTCTTCACCGCCCATCGACGTCCCTGTGTTACCACTCTCCTGCTGACTGTTATATGTTCTTTGTGTATGTTGAATCTGACTACCTTCGGTGTGAAGCTCTATTAAAGAGATTTAACTTGCATCTGCATCCTTCCTTCATTCCGTGACACTAAAGACATTGTTAAAACAGTCATGTGACTGCAGTGGATCAACCTTAATGTTATGAAGAGACGAGAATACTTTTTGTGGGCAAAAACAAAACAAAAATAACCACTTTGTTCAACCATCTCTTGTCTTCTGTGTCAATCTCATATGAAAGGTGCCCTTTCTGGACTTTGAATGTGGTAATTTCGTTGCTTTCTATGGGATAAAAAACCTCTCAGATTTCATCAAAAATATCTTAATTTGTGTTCTGAAGATGAATGAAGGTCTTACGGGTGTGGAACGACATGAGGGAGAGTAATTAATGACAGACGCTTCATTTTTGGGTGAACTAACCCTTTAATGAAAGCCTATTACTGGTGTTATTTATTGCTATAACTTTTTTGGCTAAGAAATATTTAGCATTTTTATTTTATTTTATATTATTAGGATGTGTTTAAGATAAGTTTGTACAATATATGCCTTCATATTTCATGCATATTTTCTGGAAAAATATTTAACAAGTAAGTAATTTGTTTTACATGTTGATCACTTCAGATGTAGTGCTCTTGGAATAGGACTTTTGGTCACACTTTAGTTTAGGGTCCAATTCTCACTATTAATTAACTACTAATTATGACTTTTGCATCAATAAACCCCTAATTACTGCTTATTAATAGTTAGTAAGGTGGTTGTTAAGTTTAGGTATTGATTGCAGAATAAGGCATTAATATGTGCTTTATAAGTACTTATAATCAGCCAATATTCTAGTAATATACATGATAATAAACAACTAGTTAATAGTGAGAATCGAACCCTAAACTAAAGTGTTACTGAACTTTGTTTTAACCAAATGGTTAATAAAGATAATGTTACCTGGATCATATTGTAGTCACATTTTTAAGTTGACTAGTAAAACATAAAAAAAAATGAAATTGGTCAATCGTTCTGAAAAAAATTGAGATTTTATTTTTTGCCCTATCGCCCAGCCCTGATATTATCTAATTCAAAATATTAACAAAAACTATACCAGCATATCAATGATACTAAAACTGACGTCAAGTACGCAAGTGTAAAATAATGCAGAAAAAATTCAAACTGTTTCAAAACGCAGAAAAAATGCTTGTTTTTCTACAACTGTGTGTTCCTAAATGAATTTCAGCAGAAACATTCAGTTCAGAAACATTCGTGGTAAATTTCATCATTCAGCCGCGAGGGAAATATTTTCTAGAAATGAAACTCCAGTCCAGTCTAGATATTTATGTTGCTTGTTCAGAAATGTAATATAAAGATTTGTGCCTTTGGGAGGATCAATATTCCTTGTGTAGAGAATGTAAAGCCTCAGTACAGCACCATGAACCGTACGAATAATAACTCACAAAAAAGCTGTTCTGTACAGAGTTTATGAGCTACAGTAAATCAAACGTCTTTCTATTTCATTTTCAAGCATCAGTGTATCATTCAGACAGTAAAGATAATGAGGGAAACTGATTCTCACCTGAATGGTCCTCGTTAGATATTACGGCCTGAAGAAAAGCCAGCAGAAGAACGAGGGACAACCGACCCATTTCTGAGACAGAGAGAGTCGAGAATTAATAACCAGAGAATAAATGTGTGACATTCAGAAATGAACTAAACTACTGAATGTGAACTGAGATAGCAAACACAATACATACTGGTTGAATTTAAGAAATCACAATTAAAATATTCATAACCTGTTATCACAAACACAGATCTAGAACATCACAGTAGATGATATTCATAAACAATATCAAGAGCAATCTGATTGCAGCAAAGAGCAAACTGATTGCAGGAAATAATCTGAGCATGAACAGAAAATATGTGCTTAAATATCAGCCTTCAATCACAACTTTAAATGTCCTTGTTGTTTGCAATTTCCTGCATATAATCTTAGAGAACCCCGTAAATAATATCCAGGCCCTGTTGAGCTTTTATGGTGCTGTTAGTCATGTTTAGTCATGATCTTTGAGCCTCATGTTTACTGGAACACTGGAATCAAAGGTCAACCCTGATCCGGCCCAGGAAAAAAACACTGACATGATATTTTCTCACTATATTTATCAAATGTACTGTATTTTCTCGACACTAATACATGTCAAACAGAATTGTGTATTGAATCTTGCACTGTCAGATCAGGAAAGCAGCATATAAAGGTTCAAAAGAACAGCTGAAATGAACAGAGGGTCCGCACACCTTCATGCTCAGGCCCTGACTACAAAACACACATTTTTGAAAATAAGATTGCAAAATCTTGAATTTCTGCTCTCGCTTCCCTCTTCTCCGTCCAGATCCACGGGAACTGCTGACTAAAGCTGAAGCGATCCAGCGTTCGACTGGTTAAAACTGAGCTGTCAGTCTTACACAAGAGTTTTTCTTCTTTAAAGAGCAGACGTTCAGAGGAACTTCATGTGCTGGCTCAGCCTAAAAACTGGGGATTTGAGGAATGAAAGTAAGAGAAAAAGGGAACGCTCCACAATTAAACAGGATCTAAGAGTAGGTGCCCTAAATTAACCCTGATCTAAACTAACCAGCCAAACCTTCTTCATCCAGATCTCTCCTGCATCATAAATATTTACTTCACTTCATTTAGTCAACTGTTTTTAATGAGCGATGACGTCAACCGAGTCCACTGCACAGTGTTTACATCATCCATAATCAATCACAGCTGTTTCGTCCCTTTTTCTAATCAATAAACACTTTTCTTAATATGTTCTTGAGGGTGATGACAAGAGGTCAATTTTACATTTTAGTTAAGATGACCAGGGGTCTAAAACTTATGATGTTATCATCCTACACAGCAAAATCTCCAGAGTTAAATCAGCTCTGCTCAGAGTACATATGGTCCTTCTCTACATAGAGTTAAAATAACACTGAAGCAGAGTTAAAGGTAATGAGATAATTAAGCAATTAATTAAGTGATGATTGTACATTAGTGATGAACGCCTGCTGTTAACAAGCAGAATCACTGAAGAAAAGAGAAACACAAGAACTACAAGTGACTTCAGTCACAGACTTATTAATTGCTTAATTATCTCATTAACTTTAACTCTGCTTCAGTGTTACTTCAACACTATTATAGAGGGACTCTGAGCAGAGCTGATTTAACTCTGGGGATTTTGCTGTGTACACTGTAAAATATATTTTTATGATTTAATTCATGATATGAGGAATATTTTTGAGGAATATTTGTAAAAATTTTTTCTTTTGTCAAATCAATTAATTAATGTGGTTCAGATAACATAATATTTTGAGTTTCTGTTGATTAAACCAATCGCCTTCATTGTATTAACTCATTTTTAATTTTGAAATTTTTAAATTCAATGAACTCAAAATTTTAAGGCAACCAGGTAACTTACTTTTTTAAGTTAAACCAACAGTGTAAAAGTGTGAGTACGCACAAAAACAGATTCCCTCAGTCAGCAGAAGATGAGCGTATCTGCGTCTCCAGCCGTCTCCTCCGGAAATAACCGATTATAACGCCTAGCTTAAACCCTATCCTCATCTGCATATCATTTCCATATGCATATCCACATGATACCATGTTTAAAGGTCCCGTTCTTCATGATCCCATGTTTCAAACTTTAATTAGTGTGTAATGTTGTTGTTAGAGTATAAATAAAATCTGTAAATTTTAAAAGCTCAAAGTTCAATGCCAAGCAAGATATTTTATTTAACAGAAGGCGCCTACATCGAACGGCCAGTTTGGACTACATCCCTCTACTTCCTTCTTTAATGACGTCACTAAAACAATTTTTTGACTAACCTCCGCCCACAGGAATACACAAAAAAGGGGGCGTGGTCTTGTTGCGCTCCCACGGAGAAGAGCAAGAGTTGCGTTTGTAGAGTGTGTTTGTCGCCATGTCGTGGAAACTCTGTTATTTTCGTCCCGCAGTCCAATCACCTTTGTTTGGCCTTCCCAGGGACGATGTACTCAGAGATTTATGTTTAACTCGGTTCCCGAAAATTATAATTGTGGTATCCTTACTGCAATAGTTAATGTTGGACTGCAGTGCACATAATGGCCACAAGAGGGGACTATGTTTATGTATATGGCTGTTTTCCGTATGAGGTACTCTTCTGAGTGAGTGCTAACGTTGTACATTTTCTGTCGCTGCTTGTGGAGATTAAAGAGTTCAGTCTCTCGGGAATTATTGCCTTTTGTGTTCATTCGGCACAACACCACAATAATCCACATGTAAAACTATGTGCAGCACACGTTATGGTAAGAGGCGTGACCTTTCCGGGCAAGGAGGGCTAAGCTGCTGTCGAATCACAACACAGGAACCGCTGGCACAATCAGAACTCGTTACGTATTTCTGAAGGAGGGACTTCATAGAACAAGGAAGTCATCAGCCCGTTTTTATGACAGTGGAAACAGCGGTATACAGATAAGTAAATTATATGAAAAATACTGTGGTTTTTTTACACGCGAAACATGAACACATGTTATATTGCACACTATAAACACAATCAAAGCTTCAAAAAAACACGAAAAACGGGACCTTTAAAAGAACAAGACATTAGGAAAATATACGGAATTTAAATGTCTGTGCCGTCAGAACACATTACTAAAAATCATTCGGTACCCTCGTCTTGTTTTAGGATAAATATATCAAAATATCCGTAAAAGCAAAACTGTAGTAAATAATTCTCAGAGAACGTTTTCAGAGAAGAGTTATTCTCATTCTTCTCCACTGGCTAAATGGTATTTTTCACTGTTTTAAACAACTAATATGTATGCAATTTAGGATGTTTATACAGAATATTTTATTGGAAACAGATCTTATTTATTTCAGTGTAAATACAATTATCTGACGAAACATTTTAAAAATAAAATGTGCAAATCATACGGTTTCCTTCAAATACAATGATATTCAAAATCAGGGCATCCACTACAAATATTGTTAAATTCATTTCATTTTTTTTTTTTTAACTTCTGGATAATGAGTTCATGTAATTTGAGTGCTTAACTCCATGAATTAGAGAGAAATATTCAATCTAAAGTTTAAAAACACTGTTTATTTCATTACTTCACTCCAGTATTATGAATCCAGATATGTGACCCTAACCACAAAACCAGTCACAAGGGTCAAAAGATTTATACATCATCTGAAAGCTGAATAAATAATCTTTCCATTGATGTGTGATTGTAATGATAGAGTAATATTTGTTCGAAATTTGAAAATCTGCAAAATAATCGAAATATTGAGAAAATCACCTTTAAAGTTGATCAAATTAAGTCCTTAGACATGCATATCCAATCACAAAATTACATTTTTATATATGGTAGGAATTTAACTAAATATCTTCATGGAACATGATCTTTACTCAGTGTATTGTTGGCTATTGCTACAAATGTACCCATGTGACTTATGACTGGATTTGTGCTCCAAAATGTGCGTGGAAAAGTGTTTACAGACGCCTGCAGGTCAATAACACCCTGTGACTGCTGAAGGTGTGTTGCATAATTTGGGGATGATTCACATAAATATTTGTTATCCGGTTTGACATTTTCTGCTGAGAACTGGAAGAAGTAAATAAGAGCAGCTCTAATGACTGCTGATGGATGAGCAGAATCAACCCGATTGTCAAGTACTGCAAACTGCAGTTTGGGCAGCGCTGGTTTAAAGAAACAACAACGAAGCGCTGTCATGTATGAGCATGAGTGAACTGGGAAACTCTTTCCAACATTATTATAGAAGTTCAACAGCTTCCTGACAGGGTGAAGCTCAAGTCAACAGCATTTCCATCTCAGAGAAACCCGCTGGAGCTCGTCTGATTCAGTCACACACACGTGAGGACATGCTGTACTACGCAAACGCTTCATTGCACCATCTTCATGTTACTCAAGGGCTTTCTATAAAATGGCCTTTTCCATCTTGTTTTGGTGTTTTCAAAGCAATTGCCGCAAGATTTGAAACTTTCTGTCACATAAACTGTGTTTAAGATTGCTTAATAAATACAAATAACACACTTGTATTTAGGATTTTAAAATGCTATTATATCAAAGCCATTTAAAGCCAGAAGATAAATGAACAAAAAGATATGTGCATAAAGTGATTTGATTGTGTTAGTGTGTTTGCTGTTCATTCTGACGGACCGTGAGTCTGCTAACAGTTGAATGAAGTGTAATGAGGATGTGTAAGAGGTGTATAAGAACTCTGATGACCTCAAAACCACACAGAACGAGTTCATCTTTCCATAAATCCTGCGCTGAGTCAGTTTAATAACTAGAGCCAATCTAATAAACACTGTCAAAGCCACGAATCTACAGTAACTGTCCATCTTAAAGATATGATCATCTCAAGGTTTGGAACGACAGTGTTTAATGTATTTTTTCATGCAAGAAAACATGAAACATGTTCCTAAAGCATCCCATGATGCACCTCATGAAGATGATGATGAAGGAGCAGAGCTTGAATATAGACAGCTTTTATTTGTTTAAACTGGAATTTTTCCTTTCTTTTTTTCCCTCACTACACAATTCCCATAACTGCATATATGACACATTTGTTTTGGCTTCACTGTTATTCTAAAATGTTGGGAAAGGTCGTAATAAGAATGAATAAGCCAGTCCAGATTTTTCCAGATCTAAAAACAAACAGGAATCCGCTGAACAGTCATCAGGTTCAATGGTAAGGATTTGTCCTGACCGCATGTTTACAAAGGAATCTGGGAAATCTTCTCAGCAGAACAGAAGTTCGGGCATGGATAAGTGAATCAGATGGATCCAGTCACAGACCGGGATTATAGAGTAAAGTCGAGTCTTACCTACAGTCCTTCCCGAGGCATCATGATTCCCTTCAGTGAGTCTCTCTGTCTGCTCCTGTCATGTTCATTTCTCTCACTTAAAGAGTGTCTTCAGCAGACCCTGTACCTCAGAACCGTCGAGCCACTTCTCCATATTCACAGGAAAGGCTCGTTTTGCAATATCCTTCGAGCGTTTGGGAAGCTTCCTCTCCAAACGCCTCCGAATTGCGCAATGAATGAACGAGGCGGAGAATTGATTTGAATTGATTTGATGCTGCTTTCACTGAAACTGAATCATTCTGTCACTTTGACTAAAACTGATTCTTCTTTTTAACAACATAATGTTTCAAGGGTTGAGGTACTGGAGTTACCTTTGACCTCACAATGCGATTCAATCCCGGTCAAATCACCTCACAGAAATCACGTGTGCAGTTACTGCCTCCGTCCTGCAGGGGCAGCAGACGCGCTGTCGGGTCAATGAAGGGAAGCAGAGCTGGTGAACAACAACTGAAGGCATTTGCCAAACCAATCAAACATTGTACAGAGTAAAATACAATGAACAATAGTGCAAACAAATGAACATTTTACATTTCTGCTAAATGCATAAAATACTGGGTTAAAAACAACACAAGTTGGGCTGAAAAAGGACAAACACAGCGATTGGGTTAAATGTTTTATTTAATTCAACTATTGTTTAAAAATCACTATATGTCTGGATTAAAATGAACCCAAAATATGTTGGAAATTAAAAATCAGACACATAATTACTAGAGGAAACAATAATAATCAAAAGGTGAACATTTATTAATAACTATTTAATAAATGTTAATTGATTAATTATTTTTTAATTAAATGTATCAATAAATGTTTGTTTCAAACATATTTTGGATTCATATTAATCCAGAAATACAGTAATTTTTAAACAATAGTTGAGTTGAAGGAAATTACCCAGCAGGTTGATTAAAACAACCCAATCGCTGAGTTTGTCCATTTTCAACCCAAGTTATGTTGTTTTACCCAATATTTTTAGATTGTAGCTACATGTAAAATTGTCACTTATTCATTTGTTTTATTAAAATACTGTAAATATATAATATATAAAATACAATGAACAATAGTGAAAATAAACAAGCAATAAAAGGAAATGAAGTGAAAAATAAAATGTGCAGTAAATCAATAATTCAAAGTGTAAAAGGAACTACTTAAATAAGCAATATTAATAAAACAGAAACTAAACAGATTGAGTAAATATAAAGCAAAAGTTTGACGTGAGGGAAAAAAAAAGCCTTTTTCTGTAAATAAAAATAGGAATGTGTTTCAGGAGCAAAAAGAGAAACAGAATTTCGATTCTAGATCATGATGTCTGAGTTCAATGAAAATGTTGAAGTTCTGTTATTATTTGGGGTCAATCTTCACTTTACAAGCTGTAAATTTATAACAGTAGAAGAAGAAACAAGTTTATCCAGCAGAGTCCTGAATATTATCCAGGATGATCCCTGTGGAATTGAGCTTCAGATACACTGAATGAGGATTTTAGCTGTTCTTGTTCAGATGAAACTCAATGTAAGAATTGATGTTCTCGACTGACCTTCATCCACTTCTGCTGTTCTTCAGGAGTCTCATGTTTCTTCTGTCGCTCAGAATGTGATCATCAGCAGGGATTCATCCGATCCTGATGCCTGGGAAAAGAGCCTCCCACTTCCTGTTCTTATATAATACCGAAATAAATCATTTTTTTCCTTCATATTTCCCCCTCTATCTTTCATCTTCTGCAGGGACACATCATGGCCAAGGACTCTGTTCCTCTTCCCATGATTCCTGAACGGCTGTGGGAAAATACTGCTCAAGTCAAACCAGCTGACGAAAACATGTCCTAAGAACTATTTGCTGATGTTCCCATTAAGTCATAAGAAGAATTGCTGAATGTTTCATTTTAAAATGTTTTGTTTCATGCAAATATTAAGGAAATGCTCCATTAGATCATTCTGCAGGTAACATTTAATGTATAAATATAGTTTTTGCACAAATGTTTTGAGAACATTATTAAAGACCAGATATCTTTGATTGAATGTTCTCTTAATGTTGCTGGGAGAACGTTTGTTCATATCTTTGAGGGAACCTTGAGAGAACGTTCATGTTCGCTGGGAAGAAGAATAAATGGCAGTCCATCTGCGCTTTATAACACGCTTCTGTTCTGAGTTTCAGGACATTGATGCGACACAATGTGGCAAAATTAGCCATAAAATAATAAGAAATATTTGAGATTGGGTTGTATTTGTCAGATGTCAGTAAATCAGTGATCATGTGACTGTACAGTTCTTCCACTGAAGCTCTTTGGATCATCTCGAGTCAGCTCCGGTTCTGCTGAAACACTGACCCATTCTCACGTCCATCTTCATTTTCATTCAGATCATCACACTGATTCATTTTGCATTAAACAAGGCAGGAATGCCAAACAGAAATGTTTTTAGACACCAAAAATCTGCTACACATAAATTTGATGTGTCCACTAGAGGGCGAAAACCTTCTTCTATCCACTTTAATGTCGTTCAGTAACTTTGTCTCACTGTATTCGTGTCTTGAGGAACACACACTGCTCAGCATTATGATCGAATTAAAAACTGGATCAGAAAACAGCAATAGTCGGGTTGAATTGAGTAATGCAGGAATAATATTTAACTGTTTTTGTGCTTGTATTCAGAGTCACTCTGATGATCATTACAGTATAAGAATGTAAAACGATGGAAAGTTTATGTGTTATAGTTTATAAAAAGTGTTTCTTTTCAAACAAGTAGCTTGATTCAGAGGTTCATCAGAGTCACAATGAAACAGAAAATCTGCTGAGAAATAATAATAACTGCATCAGTGCAGCAGAGGAAGAGTGTGATTGTGTTGAACTGCTTCACTGCGAGTTCAGGAGAATATTACAGAATGACCTGCTTCCACAAATGAATGATCAGGTGTTATTTTTGCTCCTGCTCAAACTGGAAACAGAAGCAAGAAGTGGCTTGAGAACGAGTCCATCAGGCTCATGTCTGTCCAGATCTGAACCTACCGTGGATATTTGGTCTGAGATGAAACTCGAATGAACTTGGAGAATCTTTCAGCTGCTCATGAACAGAGGAAAAACTGACTCTTCTTCTGTAAAAAGCTGTCTGCAGTTTTCTCACCGGCTTAAACATCTGAAGAAAACAAAGGAGAAGGTTGTTTAGTGCACAGTTACCTTATCTACAGTGTTTGTGCAATTCTTCATCATTTTCTATCCAGCGATTTGTGATTAAAAGCAGTGTTGCCTTCAGTAAAATCAGCTAAAACTGGCCACTAAATGACGTCACACTGGCGAGTCTTATTAATGTAAATATAGATCAGTGGGCGAGAATCTAGATACGTTTTGTCCAAGAAGTTGCACTGATACAAAAGAGAAGTTTATTCAGTGCTGTGACTTTATCTACAGTGTTTGTGCGATTCTTGAGCATTTCCTGACCAGCGATTTGTGATTAAAATGGTTAAGAGCATTAAAAGACCACTAAATATTTGGCCATTTTTGGCTTGGCCTATTTATTCATTTATTTGCCGATGTGAGAGAGAGAGAGATTGAATATTTACTGAATATATATATACTCTCTCTCTCTCTCTTCCAGCACGGTGTTGGTTTGTTTGCGACCATCTCTGGCGTCTCTTAACTGCTTCTGTGAATCTATACTACATGTTTATAGGCACTTCTTGGAAATCACCTCAACATAACATGATATCTTTGCAGAAGTGATGGGAGAGCGATTGCTCAAAAAATACACAAAATTATGCATTTCAGCTCCTTTTCAAATCACACAGAATGTTCAACGCTATCTCACGACCAATTCGTACTTATTCTACGAGGTGGCTATTTCGTACGAATCCATACGACTTCACTCGTACAAATTCGTACGATTTGTCTAAACCCCTGTGACGGTTAGGTTTAGGGGTGGGGTTTGGGGTAGGTCATTCGTATGAATTCATACGAATTTGTAAACTCGTAAAATATGTACGATTTAGCAAAAAACGTGTGAATTCGTACGAGTGAGGTCCTATGAATTCGTACGAATTAGCCACCTTGTAAAATACGTACGAATTGCCATGAGATCGGGTTGGAATGTTGAATAAGAACGACAGAAAATGTAAAGAAATTCAAGAGTCACACAACAGAGTCGAACACAGGTTTGCAATGCAACAAATCATTAATTACTATAATTATTACAACAAATAATTAACATTGTTAATTTAAAGGGGTGGTTGAGTATGATTTCAGTTTTTTAACTTTAGTTAGTGTGTAATGTTGCTGTTTGATCATAAACAACATCTGTAAAGTTACAACACTCAAAGTTCAACGCAAACAGAGATATTTTCTTTTATGGAAAAAAATAGTAGGGACTACAAGAAGCTTCTTTCTGCGTTAGTGACATCACAAACCCTATAATTTGCATAAACCCCGCCCCCGAGAACACACAACAAAGGGGGCGGGGCCATGTTGGGCTGCTTTAGAGAAGAGGAAGAGTTGTTGTAGTCGAGTGTTGTTGTCATGCCGTCATTTTACGCCGGACTGCTTCACAAACGAGGGTCAATTCAACACAAAAGATGAACATGACGGCACATGCTAGTGGATGAGTTGAATCAACTCCACAGCAACTACATCAATTTATCCACTAACCATTCAGAAACGTCTAAAAGTTGTAACTTCTTCCTGAGTCTCTCCATCAGTGTCGACTCAATGAACAATGTAAGGCTGAACACCATTACTGACAATCCTCATTTTGGCTGCGTGAGATTCTCCAGCTTATAGGTGGCCTTTAAATATTTTAAAAATATTACAAAAAATGGGTTATAACTGCACTTTCAGTTCAGTTCTGAAAGCCACATAATCCTGATGTAGTGGGAAAATGTTGTTTTTTATTCACCTTTGCAGCAGCTGGACCCTGAGCTCATTTACGCAGGTGAGAGTTGAAGCCAATCCACCTGTCTATTGTGTTTCCCAAATTCCCATCAGGGGCTCCTGAGCAGATCCGGGGCTTTGGAAAGTTGTTCTTCAAGAACAGCGTCTCAGTGGTCCAGTCGGCCTCATCTGAACCGCTCGTTTCTCTCGTTTTCTCAAACGTTCCTGGAAGAATCTGCTACCTTCAAGACTCACCTTTCCATTCTTCCCATTACATCTCCGTGAAATCTCCCAGTCCTTGAGGAGAGAAGAGCTTTAGAAGCGGACAGAATAAAGTCTCCGTATGTTTTGGTTGAATCAGTAATTACAGTGAGAACTATATTGTTGATTGTTTGCAGCTTCTTCTTTTTGGTATAAGCTTTGTAATCAACATACTGTATAACATATAAATATATAGATGTGCTGCAGTGAAACAGACGTGTGTGTTACAGATATTATCCTCAACTAACAACTAAAATCACTAAATAAACATTTTTAAAATATTTAAAAAACATTATATTTCAGCTAGTTGCCAAATCAACATATCTCATTTTCATTTGAAAAGTGTTAAAAGTATTAAAACTAAAACTAATAAATAAAAACAATAATTTCTATTCACATATTTTTTAATAAAAGAAAAAAAAGCTAATAAAATGATAATGGAAAAATGCACAACAAAATTACTAACACAGAACATATAAAAATAATAATTTACAAAATATTAACAAAAACCATCAATGATAATAAAATAACTGGAAGACAGTTCTGATTTAGTGTGATCAGTCACATGACATTTAATAAACTGAAAAATAATAAAATTGTTTTTTTTTTTCTACCACTAGAGGGCACAATTTCACTGATTCAGTACGAACAAAAAACTAGTGATGCTTTGCAAAGTCTGATTCATTTCCGTGAACCGGATCTTTTCGGACTGTTCGGCTCAATGAACCGGTTCAAAATGCGGTTTTACACGTTCCTGATGTCATCATGCAATGATGTCTCTGCATTTCCTTTCAAACAACCCAGTGTGATGTTATATCAAGGAAACATTCACATAAAGAAATCTGTGTATAGAAACATTAAATAAAGTTATTGTAAGCATTTTGATGATTATTGGCCTTCATTCACTTTAGTTAATGTTTGTGTTCACAGTTGAATTTCTATATTCCTTGGATAAGTTTCCTAAAAGTTGTGCAAATACAGCACAAACATGGATTTGTTCTTAATATATGAAGTATACTCTATAATGAGTAAACCATCTGAACTGCTAGATTATTGTGCTTTGATTTAAAATATAATTTTAAAGCCACAGTAAAATATTGTTGATTGTTTGCAACTTCTTCTTTTTGGTATAAGCTGCGTTTTGTAATCAACATACTGTATAACATATAAATATATAGATGGCGGGTTAAGACCAAGGCAAACCTCAAGTATTTTCCACATATCATTCAGAGCAGAAAGAAGACTGAAAGCACTTGTCAGAGGCACAAAACTAACATTACTTGTCCTTTCTCGTTTATGTTGAGATGTGTATATTGAGTTTCCTGTCTGTTGCTATTATTAAATACTACTCCTCATATTCACCGTCGTCCTTGTGCTTTCCTACACACACGTGCTCGTAACAGGTGTAGAGAAGCTCCATTAAGTTTTTATTAAGTTTTTTTTTTTTCATGTTCAGAAATTCAGTTTTCCTTTCGTTTTCTCTAGAATTTTGTGTGATAAGAGGTGCTTTTCAAGGTGTATTTGGACTTTATCACATATTATCATGTATTAGTGCACAATATAATCTCTGAATATAGATGTGTTTATTTATTGTAATTGTAAAAACTTTATTGTCCGCCTTAGGGGCAATTTGTTCAGCAGCGTGATAGCACACATACAAGACAGACAAATACACCACATTAATTAATAGCATGTTAAAAACTACCTTTTCCTATTTAAATTAAGCAGGTTGACAGCATATGGAACAAACGAAAATCTGAATCTGTTTGTCTTAGCCAGAGGGACCCCATACAAAGATCCTGAGGGAAGAGTCTGAAATGATTCATAAAGAGAACGTGAAATGAAATGTGTCAGATATGATGTGATGCACTTTAGCACCTGAATATCAAACAAATCTGAAAACCCAGGCAATTTTACACCCAGTACTTTACTGCAGTTATTTAAAACCTTTGAGAGAGAATTCTTCTGTTTGACCTTTAAAGAGGCAAACCAACAAATTCAATATATGCCTTATAAAAAGCAGTCATCAATGTCCTATCAATATTAAATTTAGTTAATTTCCGCAGACAATAAAGTCTTTGTTGGCTCATCTTACACAATCTATCGGTATTTTCTGAAAAATTTAGTTTATTATCGATAATAGTACCTAGGTACCTATAACTCTCAACCACTACAATCAATTGATTATCGACACTAGTACATGGAGCTGCTGTCTGATTCCTTCACAGGTCAATACACGTCATTAGTTTTCCCAGCATTCAGAATTAGACCCGCCTCTCGACACCAATTTGCAAAATACTCAACAATAGGCCCATGTTCTCTCTTCACAAACCAACAAACTTACAATAACTGTATCATCAGCAAACTGTCAATGTCTCATTTGTAGTCATCCAAACGTGCGCTCCTTTGTTTTCTTCTTTGATCAGCAAAGTTGCCTCGCGCATCGCGATCACAGAAAGATGGCTGAAGGTGCATTTTTCAAACTCTGGTGAAGTAATGCGCCGTCATGACGTAGTATTGTGGCGCATGCGCATGATTAAATTTGTTCAAGTTGGAAGTTTTTCTAATTCATTGTTGTAGTTAGACTGTACGTTTACAGAACGTGACTCATTCACCTAACTGAAATTCAATTATTTTATAGTTTAGTCTGATTAAAATTAAATGTATTTTAACTGAATATGAATTCAAATTATTTTTTAGATCTGTTAAACTTTTGCTTGCTATTAAATAGGTTTAATCAACTTAGAACAACAATGATATTATAAGTATTATACAGATATGTAAAGTACAGCACTGTTGCATTAAGTATCACAAATACAGCACTCCGTAAAAAAAAAAAAAAAAAAAAAAAAACATTTTATGTCAAATATTATGTAGAAAACTGACACTAGTCGAGTTTAGAGCAGGAGCTGGTGATAAAAATTTCAACAATAAGTTGTACAGGATTATACACTGTATAAGCAAGTGTTTTGAAATACAGAAAAATAAATTTCAAGTGTATTAATGCACACAGTATTTATTAAAGACTAAGCACATTTAAAATACATTAACAAATGTCATCTTGGACAACACACTTAAGTTGAAATTAAAATAAATTATTTTTCATGTGCTTTAATATATGAGTCAATACATCAGAATAAGTTTAGTTATTTAAAACACTATAAAGTCATAATTAGGTAAAAAATTAAGTGCATTTTTAAAAAAGTGCTCTTAAGCATGTTTAGAAATATTGTCATGAAAGTGTACTTTCAAGTACAACTTAATAAGTCATTATTACAAAGTGCATTTTTAAAAAAAGTTAATAAATATTGTCATTTAAGTGTACTTTCTTTTTCAATTCAGCCTATTAGCCTACTACTTATAATGATGAACGGAATTGGCTAATTAATTGAACAATCGTGCCAATACACACACATATATGGGTCAATATATAATTGAGGGAGTTTTCATGTCCATGAGATTTATCTCGCAAACATGATTATTAAAATAAAATTTTAAAAGTCTTCAGTGTTCTTCATGATCTTGTCTTTACAAATTTCATAGTTAATTATTATGGAAATAATCATATATTTATAAAAATTTACTAGATATCCCTAAAATGTCAACTAAATAACCGTCCGAAATGAATTACAACCACAATCTCATTACCTAAAAAAACATTTAAAAAACTTATTTAAAAACAGTTTTAATTATATTATTTACATTAAGTTGAAGTAATTGTGAACAATGTGTCTTTTTGGGCAATATGTCACATTTTCAATAGAAATTGACAAATTGAATATATGTCCGAGAAGTCGCTGTCATCTAAGTTACCCATAGCAAATACACCCCTCAAGGAAGAGTGTGTTTTCCAAATCACATGACCTGCTCCACATGATGTCATTTCCTCCTGAAAAGAAAAACTAGCAAGACTCCAAGGTATGTTCTCCCTCCACATTTTCAGTTATTTCACCTAAAGTAGTGCTTAGGGCAAATGTGTACTTATCATATGTCAACAATGTTACTACAATGAATTCATAAATAACTTTGAATTTCAATTCAACTCAGTTGTACATATACTATTTAGAAGAACCTCTCCGTAAAATGCCATGTGGTGTCTGGTGCTAGGCAACCATTTTGATTTTATCCCTAAAAACAACAAAAATGTCAACTAGGTTACCAGTCACCTATGTTACTCTGCAAAGGTAACTTAGTTGACCAAGAGTAACATAGTTGACATTCATGACATGTTCTTATAGTTTTCAGGAGTTCATTTAATATTCTAATTGTACAGTAACTATAAAATACTTTGCAATAAATATTATAAAAGTAAACTTGTTTTCAGGCAAATGCCACGATTATCTGCTGCAGAAAAGATGTGCTCAGGTTGATTCCTGCCCCACAGCACGTGACAGCATGTCATGTTGAAATAAAAAGAGATGTGTGGGAAGATATTGCCAAATCATATCTTACAGTTTTTCTCCATTGGTTTGGCTCATTTCTTGAAACAGAAATTACATTCTCAAAACTACATGGACAAACCTCTAAACCACTTGGCAATTGTTCACAACAGAATTGAATTTCTCATTCATTTTGCAAATTGCAAATGTCTAAGTACATGTCTCAATGTCTCACTACATCTTTGCAAATGATTAAGTACAGGTAGCCTACATTTAGCACAATTTCCAAGTGAATAGATCTTGTTGATCTAAACTGATTGTCGATTCTCAGTCTAATGGTTGTTTGCTCCAAAACGTGTCAGCGTCATTTCATTGTATAAGTCATCACACGCACAATAGTTTGTTCAATTGTCAAAATTAGTCAAGAACATAATACCATGAATACCATATATGAATCCTTGGAACATTTGATAAATTATTACAGCAATTGACAGTCAGGTGAAACTAGAACTTGACTAAAATGTAACATGTAAGTCAGTTACTGGTTGTCCATCATTATAACTTTTTTACAATTAAGCAGTTGTTCCCAAACTTGTTTGGCTTCAGTACCCACTTTACCTCACTTGTGTATCCAGGTAATCCAGGTATGAAAGTATTTGACTTATCTGACTTCAACATTTTGCCTAAAAACTGCAGCTTACTGTATGATGCAATTATCATTATAATCCTTATTTTGAAGAATATAACATACAATAAGAAAAAGGGTCAAAGAGCTGCAATTAGTGCCTCCCATGTAAATGTAATACTGTGGGTTTTACTGTAACATTTCAGTAAGTCTAGTCATTGATGATTTTCCCCCTCCCCTTTCTGTCAAATACCCCCTGTAGTACCTCTGCATAGGGCTACATGTACCCCAGGTTTGGAACCACTGGAGTAGTGGCCAGTAGTATAATGAAGTTGTGGAGAACATAGAACATTCCTATGTAATTGTCTGTAATGTAGTGTATGACTCTTCTGTATGACTGATTTGATGTTTTCTTTTTTTACGCTATTGTAGAGAATAATGGCATTGGAAGGAAACGAGCGACCAGTGAAGAACTGTTAGTTGTGAAACTCCAGCTTTATTTACAGCACTATAGGCTGCATATAATTTTCATTATTTTTTTGTTTGTGTGTTTATATTACAGTATATTATGCTGTATACATTTTCCTTTTACTCTGATGTATGGAAGTTACTTTATGTGTGTGAATGATAATGGTTACAATTTCCTTGGCAGTATGAGTGCAATATATGATGTCAAACCTTGGAGGCTACTCTTACCCTAAAATCCTGTCTTTTTTCAGTTTTACACACAATTGTATTCCGTTAGCTAGACAAAAACTGTACAGTAACCATTGTCAGTGAAGGACTGGACTAAGACTGAAAGGTGGACATGAGGGATATTTGCCATAGTGACAAAACATCTAAACATTTTGACTTGCAGTGCTTACACAATGCCAAAGGAACTAAGCATTTTGGGGGCACTGACTGTTTAAATGAGAAGGAAATTTAGTTTTGACACAAACAGTTTAAACTGATGTGCGTCTGTATTTCTCCTTTATGTCATGAAATATTCAACAGGTCTTGATTAAATGCAATAAAAGATTAGCTAACATATAATAATTGATATAGTTTAGGATTGTGTTTGTTAAATACATCATCCTACTTTGTCATGTCCAGTCAACTATGTTACTTTTGTCAACTATGATACTGGGCTGTCAATTAAGTTACCATTATGTTTTTTAAAAAAATATATGTATTTCAATGGTTCCCTAATCTCCAAGTAAATATTTAGAAACTGAGTAGCTGTCAAATATATACCTCAGCATAATTTAATCAAGAAAATTATCATGAATCAAGCAGTTTGGAAACAAAATATACAGACTGGTTATTTCAGTACTTGAAATTTGGGGTTTCAATTGAACAAAATGTGTATTTTCTTAATTAATTGGGTATTTTAATTGAAAAGGTAGGTAAATAGACACATATTCTTCCAAGAGTAATGATTTTTTTAAATGTCTGCCATTTACATAAAGTTAAAACTTATAGGTTTTGTCCGTAACATAGTTGACCAAATAATGAGTAAACTTCTTGTTTTTAAAACTAAATATCTGAAATCAATTATGCCTGAGCTTGGCAATTACTAAAAACAAAATATTTCAGGGATAATTTATCAGGGAAGATAATAATATTTTGTAAATAAATATATTTTTTCCCAGAATTATTCAAACTCAAAATCTCCCACAATTATATATTGACCCATATATTAACTGACTGATCGCGCGGAGCTATTTGAAAGCCCGCTTTAACTTCGCGCACAAGCAGAAAAGCGTTCAGCTTTCCCACCAACAAATTCCGCCATGTAAATATCAATCCGCCATGGCGCATCTCGCTCTCAAAGGGAAGGGGAGATGACACTCTGATTGGTTTATTGAACGTTACGCCCATTTCTCATTAAGAGAATAGGGACAACCCATTTCAAAAATGCGCCCCGGCGCACGGACCGTTTTTCCGTCGTTAAAATAGCAAAAGTGGATTTGGACACGCCCTGAGTGCAGCTGCGCCGTGCGCTTCACACTTTGCGTTTAGATCGTTAAAATAGGGCCCCTTCACTTGATCTTGAGACTAATACACTTGTGTTGTGCAACACTTTCAGGAGAAGCTCATTCTAGAAGAATCTGTCAGAAATCAGAAAGTCCTGCCTGACGTGTCAATCCTCAGAGATGGGGCGCCGGAAGAAAACCACAGTAAGTCCTTCACGTCTAAGGAAACACTCACTGATCAACACTATGGAAAACCTGAAGGATTAAATATGCCAGAAACACAAGAAGTGATGTAAAAGCCAGAAGACTTAAATATTGAATTCATGAGGTCTTTCAGTCATTATTCAGAGAAGTACTTCAGTATCAAATACTAAATTCAGTGATAAATGTGCGTGTTTTCCTGGTTCAGACACAGACAGACGCAGAGAAGATGATCCAGAACATAACACAGAAGGATCAGGAGGTCAAGCCTAGAAAGGTGATTGAAAAATGATTACAATCATAATATTTCACTGTGCTTAAAGGGATAGTTCACCAAAAAATGAAAATTACCCCATAATTTACTCATCCTCGATTCCTCAAGCCATCCTAGGTGTATATGACTGTCTTCTTTCAGTCGAACACAATCATAGTTATAATAGAAATATCCTGGCTCTTCCAAGCTTTATGATGGAAATGATTGAGGGATGAGATTTTGAAGCGCAACAGCCATATGACTTCTGTCGAAAAAGCATTAACTGAGTACACAATGCCATGACGTACTCTGTGTTATAATGTAGGACAGGGATGTTCAATCCTGCTCCTGGAGAGATACCCTCCTGCAGATCTCAGCTCCAGCCCCAATCAAACACACCTGAAGCAGCTTCTCAAGGTGTTCAGGGCTGCTTGATCATTACAGACACGAGTGTTGGAGCAGGGTTGGATCTGAAGTCTGCCGGACAGTAACTCTCCAGGAGCAGGGCTGGACACCCCTGATGTGGGACATCATGGCCTTGTGTAGCAGTGTAATGCTTCTCATCCGACAGCACATAAATCACAGGCGGACACGGAGAACTATGCTTCATGCCTTGTTTACTGTAACACAACAAGGAGAAACATATCCTCTGGTGACAGTGGGAAGTTACACTCATATGCATCTAAAAGAACAACAGAAATGAGAAAAATCAAAATCAAACCTGTGTTTGATTCAAAAAGATGGTGTCAGCCATGCAACACACATGGTGAGGGATTGACCCTAACCCTACCCATACCTCTATCTCTCCACCCATTAAACAAGCTTCACCCTTCAGGTCCAAAGAGGTGGAGCTGGAGGTCATTATGCTCTGCAGCAAGCACTACTTGAGAAATTAACCATTGAATACTTAAGCCCCGTCCACACGGAGATGCATTTTTGTGAATATGCACAAATTTTGTATTGTATAGGCGTTTCGTCCACACGGATCCGGTTTTTGAAACCGGGTCCCAGAGTGGATAAATCTGAAAACGCCGTCTTTGCCTTTTCGTGTGGACAGCCTATCCGTATATTTCCTGAAACGATGATGTCATCACCCCACGTGTCGACCCAAGTCAGACGCCGCTAACAGCACAAAGCAGCTCCAACAACAGCAATAGCAGACTCTAGATGCTTGTGTTCGTGCTGCAGAAGCTACTGAGACAAAATAAAGCCTTATTTCTAAGCTTTACTATAGTTAGTATGCAGCGCGCAAGGTTTATGCGCATGCTCCAGGTCTTATTCGCTGCTTTAAGTGCATCTCTGTGGCAGAATTACAGCGCCACATACTGGTCTGGCATGTATACTACATCGCTTTGAGTTGTTTCAGTGGTTTCGTGTGGACGCAGATATTTCTTGAGAAGATCGGATTGGGTAAGCTCCGGCTTTGTGTGGACGTAGCCTTAATGTCACCACAAGAGTTCTCTAAACAATGAATTAATGAACGAAAACACATTAATTTTGGTGAAAGTCTTACAGTAACATTTTTAACCCTGTACATCACATTGCGGAAGTGCCGCGTGGAGTACGTTTATGATCAGTGGATGCACTTTTTTGGACTTCAAAAACATCCTCCATTTACTCCCATTATATAAAGCTTGGACAAGCCAGAAGATTTCTAATATAACTCTGATTGTGTTGATCTGAAAGAAGATAGTCATATACTTGAGGGTCTGTAAATTATGGGGTAGTTTTCATTTTTGGGTGAACTATCCCTTTAGGAATGGTGCCAAATAAAAAAAGGTCAATAAATGATGATAGAATTTTCATTTCCATTTCTTAAACAGATTTATCAGATTATTTCCATTTGATGAACACAAAATCTAGTATTCTTAAAGTGCCTGAATATTACCTTACTGGGATCATTAGATCAGATTAGATGTACTTTATTGATCTCCCAAGGGGTAATTCATCAAATACAACTAAACTCTGGTCAGACAAGCCCTTTTCCCATTTTTTTTCTGGCTTCTTGCAGTTTGAGTCACAACTTCCCACAGGCTGTGTGATCTTCCCTTGAGAGGTGTTTCTGAATGTTCCTCTTTTTGCAGACTCGCATCTCCATAAAATGTTTCCTTACTTCATTTCGAAGATTCCTCAAACAAAACTGGATGAAAATTGGTCTGGGGATCATGATGACAGCAGTTATTGAAAAAATGAGTTAGCTGTTGGTAGCACATTCTCATTGGAGTATATTGCTGGTTAGGTTTGAAACCCACCACAGGGTGTCCGGTAAGAGACGTAAGCAAAATGGTTGAAATATGGGAGTAACCCGTTTATTTGTCACCACAACAACTCAGTTATTAGTAGAAAGTTGAGGAGTTGTCTTAGTTGGGTGTTTTCAGTATTTGTGTGTGTGGTTTTTCTATAAAACAGAAAATACAGAGTAAAATAAATATACATAAAATTAACATTGACTGTTCAAAACAAATACACAATGTATATTTAGCAAAATACAGAATTAAAAGGATTAATAGTTGCAAGAAAACAAATTAGGTATGTCATGCACGTTAAGTTAAACAATAAAACAGCTTAATCTGTTCTATAGCGGTGCTTGGTCTGGACATGTTCTGCGCACATGCGCATTAAGTTGTTTACAACTTAGAATCTCTCGAAAATGAGCACTTAGACGAGTAAACTGCACCGAAATACAAACGAAATATACAAACACAACATCAGTATAAGCAAGTGTAAATAAAGGTAACATATATACAGAGTAACACCGTGCTAAATACAATAATCTCTTATCATTAGCCATAGTGACGCACTTTATAAAAGCAAATAGAATACCATAACACGCAAACGATCCTACAAAGATCACATATAATGCACTTACTTTCAATAGACGCACAACACCCGAACAATGAATAAAACTATATAATATATAAAACAGAAAAGTTCAGCATCTGTGTCAGCGCTCCGCCGGACTCGCTTTCAACTTTGCACTAAGCGCTATGGGCGGGATGATCGCCTGCACGTCAATCCGTGAGCGCCGATTGGCTGCTGTGCTAGATGCTGTGTGTCAATCATTCAATCTCGGCAAACAGAGAGAGAGAGATTTATATCACAAGGCATATTATTCTTATGAATATAATGGCCTTTTTAACAGCCGCCCCCAGATTCTGGGGACAGAATCTGTACAATTACAAAAAGGCCTCTAAGTAACATATTGGTGTACAGTCTTACATTACTCAGAAATGCTAGGCAACTGTATAATACGTGCTATTGGGCGTGTGTATGTCTTTTCGCCCACCTTAACATTAACTGTCCTCACTCTGCCATCAGCCCCAGGGAAGACTTCTGACACTCGTCCCACTGGCCAAAGTGCTCGAGGCAACTGTGGGTCAACGATCATCACTGTGGTGCCAACTTGAATGTCAGATATGTCCCCTTGCCACTTCTGACGGGTTTGCAGACCAGGAAGGTAAAACCTCAGGAAGTGTCTCCAGAAGTGGTCTGCAAGAACTTGGCTGTGGCGCCATCGCCGCCTGCTTATAAGCTCAGACTCTGGGTATACCACTGGAGGTAGAGTGGAATCCGGCCGCCCCATCAAGAGAGAGTTTGGAGTAATGGGGTCTGGGTCCGCAATGTCAGAGGAAGTATAACCCAAGGGTTTTGAGTTTAGAATTCCCTCAATCTCCACTAACACCGTTTGCAGCACTTCAAAGGTTACTGACTGAGCTCCGATGGTGGCTGTTAGTGCTTGCTTGAGAGAACGTATTTCTCGCTCCCAGCAACCTCCGAAGTGAGGAGCATTTGGGGGGTTGAAACGGAATTCGATCTGTTGTCTGGCTAGCTGTACTTGAAGTTCAGGGGCAAGAGCTGCAAAGGCTTCTCTGAGTTCCCTTTCTCCTCCCTTAAAATTGGTACCCTGATCTGATATGAGTTCAAAGGGGGTTCCGCGCCTGGCAGTGAAGCGTCGGAGGGCCATGAGGAAAGAGTCAGTATCAAGGTTATGTAGGACATCAATGTACACTGCTCGAGTGGTTAAGCACTTAAAAATGATACCCCATTTCTTTTCAGTCCTCCTACCAACCTTGACAGCATAAGGGCCGAAACAGTCCATACCTGTAGAATAGAATGCAGGCCGGAATAATCGTAGTCTGGCTGGAGGTAGGTCTGCCATTTTGGGGATCTCTGGATTCTTCCTCCATTTCTGGCACTCTACACAGCTCCGTTGAAATCGCTTAACAGCTTCCCTACCACAGAGAATCCAGTACTTGCGTCGAAGTTCAGCAAATACTCTCTCATATCCTGGGTGGTGGAGTTTGGCATCATAACTTTGTATGATGAGCTGTGTGATTGGGTGCTTTGGATCAAGAACAATGGGGTGTACAGTGTCTCGCTCAAGGTAGGGACTGTGACGTAAGCGACCTCCAACTCGAATTAGCTGGGTCTCACTGTCAAGTTCAGGTGCCAACGCTTTTAAGCGACTGTTATGAGAGAGAGGTTTACCAGCCCTTAACTGTTCAAGGTCTAAGGAGAAAGACTCTTGTTGGGATTGTTGTAGAAGAGTGACTTCAGCATCTCTGTAGGCACTGGCTGTCAGGCTGCTGGTGGCCGCCCCGTGAGAAGCCGTGGACTCTATCAACTCTTGGAAAGTCTTTTGATGATCAGGGTTAGGGACTGATGTGCTGGTCGTGAAGCATGCAAGTGTGCACAAACAAGTCTTGCGCAGCTCATCTCCATTTACCTCCACAGGAGGTGGCGTTTCAGGCCACGAACTTGGAGAGCCTTTTAAGAATGATGGTCCCTGATACCAGTGGCTGTCTGGACCAAGCTCATTCAATGTTCGTCCCCGCGTGATGTCATCAGCTGGGTTACTGGATGATGGCACAAATCTCCATGTGTGCTGATCCGTGAGATCTTGGATCTCTGCCACTCGGGTGCCGACAAAGACCTTAAATCTACAAGACTCAGATTTGAGCCAGGTAAGGACGGTGGTTGAGTCAGTCCATAAAGTGATGTGATGAATGGGCAAGGTTAACTCAGAACTTACAACTTTGGCCAGTTGAGCACCAGTTAGTGCAGCGCAGAGTTCTAGGCGGGGTATGGACTGCTGTTTTTTGGGCGCTACTTTTGATCTGGCTGTAAGAAAAGAGACCTCCACATCCCCCTGCTGGTCTTCTGTCCTTAAATAAGCAACTGAACCATATGCCCGTTCAGAGGCATCACAAAAGATGTGGATGTCTCGCCGACTTGTTTCTTTGTCTTTGGCCGGACCAGTGTAGGATCTTGGGAAGGCAATGTGCGGAAGAGATGGTAATTCTGCCTCCCACTCTGTCCAAGTGTGCAATAGATCAGGGGGAAGGTTTGGATCATCCCAGTCCCTTTTTTTGTCCCACAAGCGTTGGACTATGAGCTTTGCCCTGGTGGTGTATGGAATGAGGTAGCCCAGGGGATCATATTGACTGGCCAGTGTTCTGTAGATGTTACGCATAGTGATCTCAGTACTCTCTGTGGGACTAAACCTATAGGAAATGGTGTCTGTTTGATGGTTCCAAAGCAGTCCCAGAGCAGATTCTTGAGTATCTGTCTTGCCATGAGAAATCCAGAGCTCAGCACTGGCCGATTTCAACTCTAAGGGCAGGTGTTTTATGGTTGATGGCTGATTACTAGACCACTGTCTCAATTCGAAACCACCATCTGCCAGTAAGGTCCTGAGTTTGTCAACAAAGCTTTTAGCTTCTTCTGTCGTAGTGAAGCTTTGCAGGCAATTGTCGACATAAAAGGACTTCAAGACTGAATGTCTGACGTCTTCTTCAGGTCTGCTGTGATCAAGGACATGCTTTTGAAGGGCGTACACTGCACAACAGGGACTGCAGGTGGTCCCAAAGGGAAGGACCTGCCACTCAAAAACATTAGGTTGTTCCTGTACCTTGAGATCTCGCCAGAGAAAACGCAGCAGTGGTCTGTCCTCTGGGAGCAACCTGACCTGGTGGAACATCCCACGTACGTCACTGCTGACTGCAATGGAGTGTTCCCGGAATCGGAGCAGAACAGCAAGTAGAGGCGGTCCCAGTACTGGCCCTGGGAGCAATAGCTCGTTCAGGTTTTGGCCCTGATAACTGAAGGAGCAATTAAAAACTACTCTGTTTTTCCCATTGTGGTGGACAATATGGTGTGGGATATACCATGAGTAGGCAGAGTCCTGTTCAGCATGCGGATCCAGCTTAACAGCATAGCCTGCTTGTTCCAGTTTGTGGATTTCTGCTGAGTAAGCAGCTGCTTGTTCTGGATTTTTAACCAGTCGCTTCTCTGTAGCTCTCAGCTGTGAGATCACTGCCTCTTTGGGAGCTTTCAGCTGTGGCATGTTTTTGACCCGCAATAGAGGAGTGGCATATCTCTTTACTCCATCTACTTCAACCCTGACCGTCTTAGCATTAAGGAGCTCGATTGCCTCATGGTCTTGTTTGGATCTGGTGCTGGTCTTCTCATTGCGCCAGGGTAGCGTATCCATCTGCCACAGTCTTTCAACATGCTTAAAGAGATCTGTCTCAGGAGATGAAGTTGAGGTAAAGAAACAGTGTTGTTCATTAGTTTCCCACTGGAGATGCTGCACGGGCCCCTGCAATGTCCATCCAAGCCGCGTCTTAACAGCAGCAGGCCCCCCTGGTGGTCCAAGGCGGACCGGCTCGACTGGAGTAATCAGATGGGGGTAGTCAGACCCGATGAGCAGCACAGGACGCACAGTCTCTAGATGTCTTAGTGGAAGACCCCTCAGGTGGTGATATTTCTCCCTTAAAGCTTTGACTGGATGTGTATGTTCAGCCAGGCTAAGCTGCTGGGCTGTAAATGCACCTTTAATGTGGAACACCTTCTTGGGCTGTGAGAGGGGAGAGATAGAGAATGACACCATTGCACCACTGAGGACTTGGAGCTCTTGCCTGACTGTGCGGAGCGGTAGGTCTTCTGGTTTACCTTTGAGGCCAAGCTGTTGAGCAGCACTGTGAAGAAGGATGGTTCTTTCTGACCCGTCATCCTGGATGGCATAGGCAGTCATGTGGTGTTTTCCATTCCTGAGTATTACTTTACTTATCTTCAGCAGGACTTTTCGGCTGGCAGGAGGCTTTCTAATGAGAAGAATCTCGTTCATGGTATTAAGAAGACAGGAGTTGGTTGCAGGAGTGGAAGCAGCTTCAATTGGCACAGTCTGTAAGCTCTTAGCACTTTTCACTGTAATGTTGTGAAGAACAAGCAGATGTCGACCGTTACACTGCTTACAGCGCATTTTCAGACTGCACTCCGTTGCTTGATGGCTCCTGCCACAACGCCAACACCGGCTGTTCTCCTTGACCCAGTTCCGCTTCTGATCTGTAGTGAGTTGCTTGAAATTTGAGCAGTTATTCAAGGAGTGCTTAGTTTGATCGCAGTAGGGGCAGTAGGGTTTTGGAACAGTTTTCACAGTAGGAGCTGAGGTATTTGTGTCAAGCAGGGCTTTCTCAGTGTTGAGCAAAATGTTTGCATTCTTGTTAAAGGGCTTGTGTTCTTTGATTACCTCTCTGGTCCGTGCAGTGAGCCCTCTACGTTGGCTAGTTGCAAATCTTGACGTGTCCTCCTGTACTTGGATTTCGTACTCCAACCATTCAGAAAGATCCAGAAGTGTTGGAATTGGAACACGGTGTGGATGTGCAAATCGGCGAAAACTTGACCTGAGATCATGTGGTAATTTCCCCAATAATCTGGAGACATGGGAGCCACACTGCAATTCAAAGGTGCCCTTCTTTCCAAGTTGCCCCAGCATACCAACGAGCGACCGAACTTTAAGTGCAAACAGTCTGAATGCTTTTATGTCCCCACTGCTGATATTTGGGCCATCCATAAGTTCTGCTATTCGTTGTAATGCAAGCTGGTGTGGCTGACCATACTGCTGGTCAAGCGCGGCCATCGTTCTTGTAAAGGGGTATTGAGAATGGCTGTACGAATCAGCGATGAGTAACGCTTCTTCTAGCTTGAGATGGTCTGTAAGAATCTGAAATTTATACCTCTCCGTGGCACTAGCAGGAAGTGTGTTCTCTAAGGCGATCTTCAACCGTGAAAACTCTCTCGGGTTTGGATGTACAAAGTCTGGTATGGTGGGAGTAGGGCCTCTGTACATTGACTCTGGCTCAAACTGAGGTACTTGACTTGGAGAACTATGGGGCATTTTGTGGCGCCAGGCAGAATCATAAGGTGAGGAGGTTTCATACTCCCGCTGGTATGAGAGATAATAATCACGGTCATGGTGGTAGCGTTCCTCTTCCTTTGGCGCCCCCAACTGGTTGGCTGGGCACTTGGAATGTCATAGGGAGAGTACATTTTGTCTCTGGGAGCAGTCACCAAAGCTGGAGATTGTTCTTGACTTGAATAACTGCCTCGCCTGAAGCGTGGTGCTGGTACTGGCCCGAAGCTTCTGGCCGCAGGCTGCACGTGCTTAACATGGCGTGGTGCAGGAATAGGTTTGCTAGGATGAGGTTGTTGGGCAGGAATGGCAGATGAATGGGGCTGAGGTTGTTGTTGATCAACCTGAATTTGTAGCTGCTGCATCTGCCACTTAAGCTGTGAGAGCTCTTGAGCAAACTGCTGATTTGTCTGCTGCAATGCATCCTTTTCCTGTTGCATCATCTGTACAGTGTGACGCATGTTCTCATTTGCTGGTCGGAGATTTCTGTTTCGTTGCTTAAGTATAGCATTCTCAGACCTGCCTGGGTCTGTGTCGGACCACTCTTCTGAACTGTGAGGGTCATCACCTGGAACCGGTGGAAGACTAAATGCTGTTGCGCCCTCCTCTTGGTCTTCACCTTCTGACAGGTTGGAGGTTATCTGAGTGCGTGGTGACACGGGTTCTGGATACGACGTAGGCAGGGCAAAGCCAGTGAGATCATAATCCTCATATCGGGCGGGAAGGGCAGTCTTCCTTCTGACACGCCCAGTTGGCTCATCTTCTGCATATGTTGACATCTTAAAAGCCTGCAGCAAGTCTCACTCCGGCTCGAAGGACCATGAAAAAATGAGTTAGCTGTTGGTAGCACATTCTCATTGGAGTATATTGCTGGTTAGGTTTGAAACCCACCACAGGGTGTCCGGTAAGAGACGTAAGCAAAATGGTTGAAATATGGGAGTAACCCGTTTATTTGTCACCACAACAACTCAGTTATTAGTAGAAAGTTGAGGAGTTGTCTTAGTTGGGTGTTTTCAGTATTTGTGTGTGTGGTTTTTCTATAAAACAGAAAATACAGAGTAAAATAAATATACATAAAATTAACATTGACTGTTCAAAACAAATACACAATGTATATTTAGCAAAATACAGAATTAAAAGGATTAATAGTTGCAAGAAAACAAATTAGGTATGTCATGCACGTTAAGTTAAACAATAAAACAGCTTAATCTGTTCTATAGCGGTGCTTGGTCTGGACATGTTCTGCGCACATGCGCATTAAGTTGTTTACAACTTAGAATCTCTCGAAAATGAGCACTTAGACGAGTAAACTGCACCGAAATACAAACGAAATATACAAACACAACATCAGTATAAGCAAGTGTAAATAAAGGTAACATATATACAGAGTAACACCGTGCTAAATACAATAATCTCTTATCATTAGCCATAGTGACGCACTTTATAAAAGCAAATAGAATACCATAACACGCAAACGATCCTACAAAGATCACATATAATGCACTTACTTTCAATAGACGCACAACACCCGAACAATGAATAAAACTATATAATATATAAAACAGAAAAGTTCAGCATCTGTGTCAGCGCTCCGCCGGACTCGCTTTCAACTTTGCACTAAGCGCTATGGGCGGGATGATCGCCTGCACGTCAATCCGTGAGCGCCGATTGGCTGCTGTGCTAGATGCTGTGTGTCAATCATTCAATCTCGGCAAACAGAGAGAGAGAGATTTATATCACAAGGCATATTATTCTTATGAATATAATGGCCTTTTTAACAGTTATATTCCATATTTTGATCAGCCTGGTAAGGATTCCAGCGACTATTTCCTCTCTATTTTTTATTTGTTGAACATCAAATCAATTTTTACCATTAAATGGGTTTGGAAGTTTATAGTTTTTACTAATTCGGGGTACAGACACAGTCTCTATGTGATAATATCTAGGTGCAAGAGTTTCTATGTGTTGGGAATTATCTGACTTCTGTAACGTGAGGCGGCTAGCAGACGGTCGGTCGAGTAAAACACTGCGTTTATATAGAACTGTCTCTTTACGACCACAACTAACGGGACACTTTTCAGACGCGCATTCAGAGTTCGCCTCAGCGCCAGGCGCAAGTCAAACGCGGAAAAGGAGCTTCAGTGAACAAAAATGAACTGCGGTCAGATGAGATGTTGTCAGGCTATGTCTGTATGTCGGTCAAATTAACACGACTGCTCACGACGCGCACTCAAGAATTGCATGCGCAAATGCGCCGGCGCGCGCTGCATAATTACTTTATTATAGCTTAAATAAAGCGCAAAAGAAACTACGAGCAATGACCGTCGTTTATCTGTTGTAAATTAAGTCATGAATTTACCACACATGCGATTAAAGCTGCCTCAAAACTGTGCATGTTGTTGACATGGTTTTAAAGCTATTGTTATCCAATTTGTTGGACTTAAAACGTCTTAAAAATGCACATATGTACACCAAAGAAATCTAAATTTTCTCGGGGGAGCATGCCCCTGTACCCCCCTAGCAAACTACATTTTCTGACCTCGGTAATTTCACCCTGTGTCTGGTCCAGCTTGTATTCTATCTAATGAAATCTGATGTATATGTGTATACATATATACGCACAGTCATGTTCATATCACTAATAGTATTTGATAAATTACGTAAATTGGGGTGAATGAACTTCTGTAAATGAATAGAGAGAATGTTACAGGTAGTTTAACATGTTATTATTAATTGATTTGTTGAAAGAGTGTTCCCCTTGTGTGTCTGAACCAGTCATTGGTCCTACCTGCCCTGTTACAAGAATAAATTGTTAAAGTTGTGATGTATGCTGTGTTGTATGCTGGAACTTACCACTAGCTGGAGCCCTGTATACGGAGATCCTGGTTTTGACAAAAAGAGAACAAGACAGTGAAAAGATCGTGGTGTGACGTGTTTTTATTATATCTTCAGTTTCATACATATTAAGCCTAAACAGCTAACCAGGAGTTACTAAAAGATATCACATGGTGTCAGAAGTTCACAATGGACCAGCTAAAACCTCCAAACGAACTGAGCTTTGAAGGAAATACTGCTGAAAACTGGCGAACCTGGATACAGAAATTTGAGTTGTATCTTATCATCCGAGAAATCAGGCAAGATAAAATGTGCCACTTTTCTTCATGTTGCAGGAGATGAAGCGATAAAGGTATTTAATACCATGGATTTTGAAGAGGAGGAAGCAAATGACTATGAAATACTGAAAGAAAAATTCAGGTGTTACTGTGAACCGAGGAAAAATTTAACATATTTACGGCACATGTTTTTCACTCGTGCTCAGGGACCGACTGAATTGACTGATGCTTATGTGACTGAGTTAAAAAACAAAGCCAAAGAATGTGAATTTGCACAGTTGACTGAATCACTGATCCAAGACCGCATAGTGTGTGGTGTAAACAATGATCAAATAAGAGCTTGACTCTTAAGAGAACCGGATCTTGATCTAAACAAAGCTGTGGATATCTGCAGAGCGAGTGAAGTCACTAAAAGCCAAATTAAAGCACTCCACGAGGAAACAGAAGTGACTGTGAATAAAATTAGCAAGCTTAAGCTAACAAAGAAGTCACCTGAGAATAGTTCTGCTCAAAAAGCATGGTCAAAGAAAGAAGAGGAGTGTACCAGATGTGGTTACAGGCATGAACTGAGGAAGTGTCCTGCATATGGACAAATATGTAAAGTGTGTCGCCGAAAAAATCACTTTGGAAGGATGTGCAAAACGCAAAAACAGAAAGACAAAACAAGGTTCACAGTAAGAAAAGTTCATGAAATTGAACAAGAAGATCACACCGAACTGTTCGTGGGTGCCCTTGAAGAGAAGCAGACTGAAAAGAAACCCGAGAGACAGGTTAATAAAGCAACGGATGCCACAGTTGTTGAAAAAGACAAGTGGATAGAAACACTTGAAGTAAACAAAAAAGCACTTTCTTTTAGACTGGATACTGGAGCAGAGTGCAACGTGATTTCTTATAAAGACTTCAGAGCAGTTGCAGGAAAATCCGTGACATTATGCAAGTCGAACTGCGTGTTAGTGGCGTACTCTGGCCACAAGATGGAGCCTAAGGGTAAAGTAAAGCTCATCTGCCAGTTCAAGGATAATGAAGCTGAGATTGAGTTTCAGATTATAGAGAAAGACTCACCTGCTATCCTGGGAAGGTCTGCGTGCACAGAGTTAGGACTGGTCAAAAGAGTCTACAAAGTGGACTGTGAAGACAACACTGACATTCTGAAAGAATATGATGATGTCTTCAATGGTTTGGGGTGCATACCTGGAGTGCATCATATCAAGATTGATCCAACAGTGTCTCCGGTGATACATCCTCCCAGAAAAGTGCCAGTCGCGCTAAAAGACAAAATAAAAACAGAACTTAATAGAATGGAAAGTCTAGGAGTGATCGAGAAACAGACAGAGCCAACAGACTGGGTCAATAGTATGGTGACTGTGAAGCCGAACAAACTACGAATCTGCATTGACCCCAAAGATTTGAACAAAGCTATAAAAAGAGAACACTTTCCACTCAAGACAATTGAAGAAGTGGTGAGTGAAATGCCGAATGCCAAAGTCTTTTCAGTATTGGATGCTAACCATGGGTTTTGGCAGATTCAGTTGAATGAAGCAAGTTCTAAGCTTTGTACATTTAATACACCTTTTGGCAGATACTGTTTTAAGAGGCTACCATTCGGTGTATCATCAGCCCCAGAAGTCTTCCAGAAGTGCATAGCACAAAGGCTTGAGGACCTGGAGGGAGTCGTGAATATCATGGATGACATACTCGTATGGGGAGAACATGTGGAAGAGCATGATCAGAGGCTCAGGCGACTTCTAGAGAGAATCAGGAGCATAAATCTGAAATTAAATCGGGAAAAATGCAAGATCAGAATGTCTGAAATAAAGTACATAGGGCATGTACTGAGTGGAGAAGGTTTGAAGCCAGACCAAGACAAAATCAAAGCAATTGTGGAGATGCCTAAGCCACAAGACAAAGCTGCCTTGATGAGGTTTCTTGGCATGGTGCAATATCTTGCAAAATTTGTTCCAAACCTGTCTGAGATCAGTGCGCCACTGAGGAAGCTTCTGGAAAGCGGTGTGGGGTGGCACTGGGAAACTCCACAGCAAAAGAGTTTTGAGATGTTAAAATCACAACTGAGCAATGCCCCAGTTCTCAGATTCTTCGACGTCAGCAAGGACGTGACTCTTTCTGTAGATGCAAGTTCAGAGGGTTTAGGTGCTGTCATCTTGCAAGAAGGACATCCTGTAGCGTATGGTTCGAGATCACTGACTGACTGCCGGAAAAGGTATGCTCAGATAGAAAAAGAGCTTTTAGCCATTGTGTATGGGTGTGAGAAATTCAGCCAATACCTTTATGGTAAACCTGTAAAAGTGCAGTCAGATCACAAGCCACTGGAGACAGTGTTCAAAAAGCCTCTAGAAAAAGCTCCAACACGTCTGCAGAGGATGTTGATGAAACTTCAACCGTATGATCTGCAGGTAACCTACAAACCAGGAAAGGAGTTGAAAATAGCAGATACGCTTAGCAGAGCCTACCTGGAGGAAGAACCAGAACAGTTACTGGACAGTGACTTGGAAGTACATCAGTTGTCAGAATGTTTACCGATTTCAGAAGAGAAACTTGAAGCAGTCAAGAAAGCTACAGAAGCGGATGGAGAACTGCAGTTGGTGGTAGCAGTAGTCAAGACAGGATGGCCTAAACAAATCAGTCATGTGCCAGCTGCAATAAGAAAGTACTGGACATTCAGAGAAGAGCTGACGCTCTCAGAAGGACTGCTGTTCAAAAACACAAGACTGGTCGTTCCACAAAGTCTGCAAGCAGAAATGCTGGAGAGAATTCATGAAGCTCATTTGGGAGTCGTTAAGTGTAAAGAGAGAGCAAGAGATGTATTGTTTTGGCACGGCATGGGCAAACAAATTGAAGATGTGGTGTTAAAGTGTGCTGTGTGCAATACTTTTAAAAGGAACAATACCAAAGAACCTCTTGTCAGTCATGACTTACCAGACAGAGCGTGGGCAAAGGTAAGGGTTGACCTCTTTCACTTCAATGAGGCAGACTACCTACTGTGTGTTGACTACTTTTCGAAATTTCCTGAAATTGCAAAGTTGACACAGACAACAAGCCAGCATGTAATAACGGCACTGAAGTCAATTTTTGCAAGACATGGGATTCCAGATGAAGTTGTTTCAGATAACGGACCACAGTTTGTCAGTGCTCAATTCAACAACTTCAGAGAGAACTGGGAGTTCAAACATTCAACCTCAAGTCCAAGATATCCTCAATCTAATGGTCAAAGTGAAAGAGCTGTACAAACCATCAAAAACCTACTCAAGAAGGTGCAAGAAAGTCAAGGAGATCCTTACATCGCTCTTCTTGAGTACAGGAGTGAAGTTATCTCCTGCACAGCTTCTTATGGGCCGTAGATTGAAAGCCAGACTACCAACAGCGAGTAAACTGCTACAGCCGCAACTGCACAAAGATGTTCAGCAAAGCTTAAAGAACAGGCAGCTGAAGCAAAAGTTCTACTATGATCGTGGAGCAAAAAACCTGCCTACTCTGAGTGAAGGAGAAAGGGTGAGACTGAGAGCTGAGAATTGTTGGCAGCCAGCTGTAGTGGTGAAAAGTCTTGACAAGCCAAGGTCGTACCTGGTTCAAACACAGGGTGGAGAAACCTACAGAAGAAATCGAAAACACCTGCTCAAAACTAAAGAGTTAAGTTTCCAAAATTCACACTTTCAGGACTCAATTGGTCCAGTTACAAGTGACTGTGTTCCTGATGTGGTGGCTACAAAGCAGGCTTTGCCGCCTGTGCCAAGTCCCGCAAAGATGTCTTCACTGCCTGAAGATGTTGCTGAAGAAACTGTGAAAGTGACACGTTCTGGAAGAGTGGTTAGACCTCCAAAGCGTTATTCTTGCTTAAGTACGCAAGTAGTTAACTAAAGTAAAGTAGAGACTGAGTTCTGTTCATCTGTCATTTTGTTGTGGAGATTTAAATTGCAATTCGGACACTCTAATTTACAATAAGATTTAGTAATAAGTTTAAGTTCATAGTTAAAGTAAAGGTTGTTTTTTTTTTTTTTTAAAAAAAAATAAAAAAAAAAGGAAGTGGTGATGTATGCTGTGTTGTATGCTGGAACTTACCACTAGGTGGAGCCCTGTATACGGAGATCCTGGTTTTGACAAAAAGAGAACAAGACAGTGAAAAGCTCGTGGTGTGACGTGTTTTTATTATATCTTCAGTTTCATACATATTAAGCCTAAACAGCTAACCAGGAGTTACTAAAAGATATCACAAAAGTTACTGAGTAAACCTGCCAATTTTTTTTTTATTTTTTTATGCAAGGACAGTTTTCATCTATATAGCTGATTTGTGGCATAACAGATTAACAGTGGAGTATACCATTGTACTTTTTGAATTTTCTGTTATTCTTTGTTCATACTATCATATTTGGAAAGGTGGTCCTCTGAATGCTTTTAAACAGTCATTGGTGGGCCATGAGTTGCAAAAGGTTGAGAACCCCTGCTCTAGACTAAACATGTAAATGAACGGCAGGAATACATTAAAGGTATTCGGTTTTCAGTAGGAAAGGTGTCATTTAAGAGGCCCCTAAAGTAATAATTTTCCAATTTTTACAACAAAAGTGATTCAATCAAAAAACAATCAAAAACCTTTAGCTCGATAATTTTTTTGTTCTTAGAGCTGTTGTAACTACAAAACAATCTCTGTCCATTAATTATCTGTATTGTGAAAAGCGCTATATAAGCAAAGGTAACTTGACTTGACATTTCAAAATAAGAGTCCCGCTGTATTTCGGCTTGTTCATAAATCAAAGTCAAGCAGTAGCCTATGTATATCAATTGCCCCTGTTTGTTAATTGGTTACACAAACCAAATTTAATATATTTATATATTTATTTACATATATTTATATTTATTTTCATTTGATTGAAAGTAAACTGTTGTAGCTTCAGGAAGGAAAAACTAAGAACATTATTTGATATATTATTCAATATAAAGATAGTTAACTAAAACCATAAAAAAAAAAATTCTCATTGCTTGAAATAAATGTTACTACTGAAAAAAAAATGTATACAAACTAAACAGACATGTCTAAAACAACAACAACAACAAAAAAAAAATATAAAAATAATAGTTAAACATACTTACTTACTGGTGAATCCAAAATGGTCAATATTCATTTATTCATTAATTCATATTCTGTGTTAATCATTCATTATTAATCATTATTAATCACTCATTATCATTATTGCTTATGATTTTCAATGCTACTTATGATTTCAAGTATTCGTATAAATCATACTTAAATTACTCATATATATATATATATATATATATATATATATTCACTTATATTCAAGTATATCCACATATTTACTCCATATTATGATCTTTTGTTATTTTGATCTTCATCGTGCTTCTTTCACCTGTTGAACTCTGTGACTTTGAAGTTCCAAGCGAACTTTCAGTTTTCTGGTTAAAAGAGGGTTTGGTCCCTTTGTGATTGAGTTGGGTTCCTGCCAAAATTTTACCAGAGCATAGATGTTCTCAGATTTGATCACATGTTGTACTTTTCTGCAATAATATTTTGTATCTCTGTATTGAAATGAAAGGAAATCTTTGAAAAATGTTAACTTGTTATTTTATTGTTCCGATGAAGGTGTTATACCCACCCTTTTTGGGCCTATTTTTGGGTGTTTTTACTCCATTTGATAATGTCAGTTGTCACGAGACCATAATAATTACCCAATGACTGTTTGGATAGCAGGAAATCATCAAATGTCATGAATTTCTTTAAATCCTCCAAAACAACGGAAAGGTTCATTCTGACCTTTCTTATCTATCCAAACAAGACCTGGAAGGGTGATGTAAGTTTTTCCCCATCTTAGGGTATAAAACCTGACTCGTTCTCTCAGTTGGTACCCTTTCCTGCATCTTGCTGTCTCGTTGGCACCATTTCTAATGATTTTCTTGCAGACTACTTTACTCAGATTTCAGAATGTTCTTATCATAGATGTTAGATTTCTGATTTTTATTTTACCCTGTGGTTTTATTAAATATTTTCTTTATCAATTGAAGTTTTCGTGTGAGGCTGAATTTAATAAAAAAATGAATAAATATTTTTTCTTCAACGTCATCATGGCCTGGACCTCAGGTTTCTGCATCACTTACTTAATTAATAAAGTATTAAAACATAATGAAAAATTAAAGCAGAAAATATAAAAGTTTAATCGGATTCAAAATAATAACAAAAACTATAATAGTATTAAGTGAAAATAGTGACATTAATTTCCCCCAAAAATAACAAGAAAAAGCTGAAACTGTTGCTGTCAAAAGTGGAAAGCTCAAAATGATTTAGACCCCGTTTACTCCTGTATTCAGCTTTGTCCATTTGTCATCCGATTGACCAAAACGCATCTTAAAACCAGGTGTAGCAGGGCCTCGGATATGAATTAAAATATGTATAGCTTACAGTATAGTGCCTAATAAAACGTATTGAACAGTTAATGAATTAATAATAATAGCTTATTAGCTGGTTAATTGGACACTGTTGAACAACGCTTTACATGAATAACTGAACATCATTACATTGATCTTTTTATAACTGAAATATTCTCTGATCTGAACCGATCCTTTCAGAAACAGCAGCAGCAGGACATGACTGAGCTGAAGTGGGGAGTCACTGAGCTGGTGAGGAGAAACACTGAGCTGAAGATGATGGAAGAACAGCAGAAAGCAGCAAAGCAACAGGCTGAAGATCTGAATGAAGAGCTGAACCAGAAAATCACTGAGCTGGAGAAGATGGAAGAACAGCAGAAAAGAGAAAAGAAAGAGGCTGAAGATCTGATTAAAGAGCTGCAGAAGAAAATCACTGAGTTGAATGTGAGAATCTCTAAGCTGAAGATGAAGGAAGAACAGCAGAAAGCAGAAAAGAAACATGTTGAAGATCTGATTAAAGACCTGCAGGATGATATCACTGAGCTGAAGAAGAGAAACACTGAGCTAAAGAATCAGTTGGAGGATGTCTATTATTATAAAACAATTGTGGATTGCTTAAAAATGATCAAAGATGTTTTTTCTTATATTCTAAATAAAATCCCAGTTATAAAGGATTACATGACTGCAGTGAAAACGCTGAAGCTGTGAGATTTCAGCTGACATGTCGATAGTTTTACTTTAGTTTTATTTTCCCTCTCTTTGACGTATTTGAAAAGATGTGAATAATTATGTGGATAATTTTCTCTGATTCTGTATGCTAAGGAAAGAAAAAAGTGTCAAAAAAATGTTTTAATAAAATGTTCCCAAATTAACCAAAAAAAAAAAATTATGTGGAATCATTTTATCATGTATCATCAAAAGGTTTGCAGAGGGTTAAAGTTATGAAATCAAAATTGTTTACTTTGTTAGCGCACATTACTAATCTTATGGTGAACAATTAATCCGCGCAAGTTATTACACAGAAGAAAATTGTCTGTCGTAGTAATCTTTAATCAAAATCTGAAAATGTGCTTCTGCTCTGCAATGGCGTTTCCTCTCTGATGACGTTTGAAGATCTTTAACCACTCTTCTATGAGCGAGGGATGGAGAGGAGGAGCGCGAGAGTAAACCCTGCTCTATATTCAATATTCAGTTTCACTTGGAAACACGTCACAACTTCAAGATCTTTGTTGTCACATGTACTACATACAATGAAATTCTTACTGATTTTTAGAGTTACAACTGAAACACTTGAAACACCATGAAATCCAGTGTGTTGACATTAGTGCAGCTCAGGATGAAGGGATTTGACCTTTTACAGGTGCATCTCAATAAATTAGAATGTCGTGGAAAAGTTCATTTATTTCAGTATTTCAAGTCAAATTGTGGAACTCGTGTATTAAAGGGGTCATATAATATAATATAAGTTAATATGATTCTTTAGGGTCTAAATGAAAAGTTTGTAATATACTTTAATTAAAAATTCTCATTAGTATTGTAAGAAAACACTCATTTTACCTGGTCAAAAACAACACACAACACACGTGGAGTGTTGCCTTGACAACAGCCGAGGGTATATTTTGGAGAAAGAATGGCAGCGGGAGTCTCTGAGGACACATCTGTGCAACCCTATCAATTTGAACCGGAGTCGGACCCGGAACAAGATGACGGCCAGTTCGACAATCAAGGCTTGAACAGGATGTTTCTGAATGGTTGGTTAATGTAACGTCACTTTGATCTGTCTTTGTATGTTCTGGCAGGGTAGCGTAGTGGGATTCGAAAGCTATGTGTTTACTGATGTATATGTCAGTTCATTGACAGATTGATGTTACAGTAACAGCGTTATAAACCATCTACAAAAGTAAGCTTAGTGCAGTGTTACCACATTAACTTTACCACCTGCGTACACAGTTTGTAATAACACAATAACCATAATACGTTGTTCATTATAAACGTGGGATTATGAATTATATTGAGAACGTCGAGTGTAAACTTTAGCCGCATTCATCGTGAAGCCTGCAAGCGATTTGCAAAGATTAATATAAAGGTTAATAAAATGTTACACTCACTTCTTCTGGAGTTGCAGCAGGAATGTCATATAAAAACACATGATTCATTCAGCACTGCTCCATCGGTCAGTTCTGCTCTCAGCTTGCCATCATGCCATCAAACTGTGATGAACTGTGTGTTCTGACACCTTTCTTTAAGTTTTCATCAGCGTGAGCTGCAGTAGCTCCTCTGTGTGACCAATCCTTCTCCATCCACACATGACCCTGTTGTGAACACCAGTCAAGATGGCCTTCCAGGGACCAGTTTACGACAGGGCCTCTCTCTAACTGCCGGTGTGCAGGAAGATGTGCCACACCGTGATTGGATCTTTGGTGAATGAACATTAATAAATGTTCAGCAACATCAGATAAGATGTTGGGACGACTACCAGACAGCTCTTCCAGAGCAGGAAGGGGGACCTCCTGCACCCACCAAAACCAAGGAGAAGACTTCTCATTGGACGACACATTGACTCTAACCACTAAACTCATTCCGAAGGTTTAGGCAAGGACTGCCATAAAAATTCCTTCAGGACTTCCTGGATGGAGCAGCAATGACTGAAATAAAGAGAGGCCACAGAGATCTATCTAAATCCATTCATACTTATGTTTGGAGGCCTTAATTTGATCTAAACTGCATCACATCCACTCCATCTTCCTGCAAAGCACAGTTTATGTTAATAGTTACTGACTGCTAAAACAACATGTCATGGGACAGACCTGTTAAGAGATAAACAAATGCATGGATGATGATTTAACCATTTCATATCGTGTTTGGTGTCTATCTGCTCCCTACGATGCCTTTAATAATTTGAAAGAGGTTTGGTAAAGAAATAATGCATGGGTAAAATGTTAAAGACACTATTATAACACTGTACTTTATGCTATGCAAATGAGTTCCACACTAGGGTGGGGAACACCGGGGCTGCTTCAGATAACAGCAGCCAATCACACTTCAGGATCGGCAAGGCGCCACATTTCAATCTCCTCCTCATCAGAAAGGGATAAGTATGTCCCCCGGGTAGACACACCCTTGTTCTGCGTTTCCAACTCGACGGGGAAAGAGACATTAACAGAAACTCCATGTCCTGAGTTTCTGACCTGACGAGGAAAGAAACTACTAGATGGTTAAGGTGAAGCTTTTGCGAGCAAAACCTTTTCCATTGCTTCCAGCTGAACTCTAGCTGCGAAAGGGCCCCAGTGTTGAGGGATTTCATCTGACGCTTACGGCTCCTACAGCAGCACAGCCCAGTCCGCAAAGGACCTCTGCATCGGCAGACATTGCCTGTACCACACGGCTCCTCAGCGAAGGAACCTGTGAAGATTCATCTGACCCAGCTGCCCAGTCCATCCTAAAGGACCTCTTGGCGCAACCGAAGTTCAGCATCCTCCAGCCCAGCGTGGCACGACTACTGGATCGCAACTCCACGCCCCCCCACTGCACGCAGCCAGCATCATCAGTGGAAGACGTCTCTACCGGATTGATCACCTGACCGTGTGGAACGTAAATATAAACTTACCAAACCTCTTTTCTAGAGACCTTGGCATTAGTTTATACATGCAGTGTATGTTTTTCTAACCTGTTTAGATTGAGGTCAGCTTGTTACAAATAATAGGGATATTATTTGTATAATGATAAATAAGCAATTATTTATCACCATTTTACCAGAGCCGTTAGGTGGTTCCCATAAGCATTCCCATACAATTCTCTTCCATTCTACATTCAGTTCAACAGCATTGCATTTATCCATTCTGTGTTCACTTCATTTAATTGTTTCTTTGATTTAATTCAGTATTCTCCTTTGATTATTATTTTACTATCTTTTAGAAGTGCATATTCAATATTTCATTATTAATCGTTGTGGTATTTACTCTTGCATGTCTATTGTTAATAAATTTAATTGATTTTATTATAACTGTGTCTTCCTTGTGTTGATGACCAAAGACTCTAATAGTGGACCGGACTCTCACAAATCCTTCAGATAAATCAGTTGACCGACTCCCTCCATTTTATATTAATTCTGAATTATTGAACAGCTCTTTTGGAGTGTTCTGAAATTGTTAAGATAGTATTCTTAACTGGTGCCCCGTATTACTAAAGGAGGGAGGGGTCATCTGATACACTCATAACCACGCCTTAAGTGACACATGATCAAAAATCACTACGTCACCGGTGAATGGAGTAAAAATCACTACAACCCTGACACCAGTTCATTTTCTCCAACACATACAATTCAAGAACTGACTGCTCCCTTTCTGCCTAAATCATCTGACCCATTGACGGTCACTGTTGTACAGTATGATCAGTGTTATTCTGCAGCTGTCAGTGTTTAATGTTGTGTTGATCAGTGTATGAGCGTCCTCAAATCTGACAGTCCTGGAGTAAAAGCTGCAAAAGTTAAAGGCTGAATTCATGGAGTCGTTCAGTGGTTTTCAAATCATTATTCAAAAAAAGATTTTTCATATGATGAAAAGATGTTTTTCTCTGTCTGGAAATGCTGTCTTCTGATATTTACTCAAGAGAGAAACGGCAAAGATTATGTTCATTAGGTACAGAAACTGACATGGACTTCTGCAAATACACACACACTGAGGAACTAACAGTGATTAAGTAGTTTGGTTCATATTGCTTATTATTTTAAATGATTTCTTTGCATTCATTCTGCTCAGTGTGTGTCAGACACGTGTGAATTGTGGATATATAACAGATTTGATGCCTTATTTTGATTTCATGCTACTGATACAGGAAGAATTCATTTTAGCAAGAGGGGAATATGTGATGTACTTACATTTATGCTCCACTAGATGGCCCTCTAGTTCCTTACATAGTGTGTGTGTAAAAGAAGAGAAGATGAGAATGCAATAGAGAGAGTGAATGGAGAAGGTAACAGAGAGAATGGGGTGTATGTGAGTTATCATGCTAGTTTAATAAGTTATAAACAGAAATGCAAGGGGGGTAAAAATTATTTATTTCTCAAAACAAGTTTTGATTTTTAGGTTAACTAATTATGTACATTATGTACACATGATCATTGGGTATAGTTCATTAGGAAACGAGATATTTAAAAACTGTTTCCCAAATGAAACACAAGAGCTGTTAGTTTTGATTGACGTGTCTAATGTGTTCAGAGTTCTGCAAGAAGACACTTTTAGTGTCAAAGCAATTTAAGAACAAAAACTGAATCATAAAACGCTGTGTAGGGAACGCTGGTGTTTACATTCAGAGTAACATCTGGTAATGGGATGAAATCAGTGTGACCTTTAAGAGAGGACAGAACAAAACTTGTTTTTACATCCTATTACTCACCATTGACTCTATATAATATATGTGCTGGACATCATCAAATACAAAATTCTATGCTAGAACACAAGTCTAACACAAGTGTTTTGCTAGTGAACGCCATTTCATCTCTTGGTGATTAATTATTGAATTATTATTTTTCCTCCCATCTCTTTTATTTCCCTTCATCATGTCCCTTTAGAAGCTCCATAATATGCCACTTACACCATCTCATTAAGGGTATTTTTACATGAAAACGATGTACTAAAAACAGAAAAGTTTTTCCTTTGTGTTTTTTCTCGTACAGACAGCAGCGTTGTCAAACTGATCCCCGTTCACACGGATCCACAATTAAAAACTCTGTATTCTGCTGCCAGGCCAGTAGATGGCGATGTCTCTTTGTAGAGAAACGCTATAGACTGAACACATAACAGACCTCTCTGTTTCACACGTGTGTGTTTTTGTAGTTTACACAGAGACGATTACGGTATCGCTTTCGAAAACACTTGAAGGCCCTCAAAACAATATTGTCATGTAAATGAACGGCCAAAAAGCATAAAAAGGTTTAGTTAAACTGTGTAACAAAGTTATTTTGTGAATGCATTTTGATGATTATTGGCCTTTATTCACTGAAGTTAATGTTTGTGTTCAGAGATTATTTCATGAGTAGCCTACCTCCTAAAAGTTGAGCACAAACACAGTTATTAATGTATGAAGAATACCATATAAAACTCTAGAAACCATTTGAACTGCTTGATTATTGTCCTTATAAACTCTTTGATTTTAAATATAATTTGCCCGCACAATAAGCCACAGTAAAAAATTTTTTTCATGTTTTAATAAAAATTAAGGCCTATTTAATAAATCCAGTTATAAGCATATTTCTATTAAAGAAGCTTATATCGCACAACTCATTCGTCAGGATCCTCATAATCATCCGTCGATTCGTTCAAGAGCCGAACATGGTGTGAGAAGAAGGTAAGTTTATTTGCTGCAGTCTTATTTAAAATGACTTGACCTGTACATAGAAATGTGTGAGTGTGTCTGGAGGTGAGAAGCCTTTATGAAGGTTTTATGTTTATCTTTAAGTTTTTTTGTTTGTTTATTTGTTTTTTATGTTCAGAAATTCAGTTTTCCTTTCATTTCCTCAGGGCAAAGTTGCGATAAGGGTTGCTTTTCAAGGTGTGTTTGGACTTTATCACATATTATCATCTATTATTGTCTCTGTCCTGCACTGAAGGAGAACACAGGAATCACAAGACTGTTCCTATAGAGGTGTGTGTGTGTGTGCAGGTTTCATTAACATTATACCTGTGTCTCCGTCCCCTTCTGTATGTAACGCATTCATTATTCAGAGAAGTATTTAATTAATATTTAATTTAATTAATATCATTATTTAATAATCATGATAAATGTGCATGTTTTCCTCTGTTTCTGTAATCAGCAGATAGAGACAGACGCAGAGATGATGAACAGAACAGAACAGAAGGTGAGAGAAAAAATGATTACAATCATAATATTTCACTGTGCTCAATAACAGTGCTGAATAAAAAAAAACAAAACAAAAAACAAGGTCAATAAATGATGATAGAACTTTCATTTCTATTTCTTAAACAGCCTCATCAGATTATTTTGAAGCAGATTATTATTTCCATTAAATGAACACAAAACGTATTGTTGAAGTACCTGAATATTACCTTACTGGGATCATTAGATTAGATTAGATATACTTTATTGATCTCCCAAGGGATAATTCATCAAATACAAGTAAACTCTGTCAGAAAACCCCTTTTCCCATTTTGCTTCTTGCACTTTGAGTCACAACTTCCCACAGGCTTTGTGATCTTTCCTTGAGAGGTGTTTCTTCAACTGAATGATCCTCTTTTTGCAGATGCACACCTCCAATGATAGTTTCCTCACTTCGTATCAAACGATCCGCATACAAAACTGGATGATCATTGGTCTGGTGATCATGCAAGTAATTATATTCCATATCCTGATCACCCAGGTAAGGATTCCAGCCACTATTTCTCTCATGACTTCTTTTTCTTTTTCTGTAAGGCTGATTCAATCTTGTTTTTGGCTTGTTATAAGTACACTGTCTCTATGAGCCATTCTTCTATCTCAGGTCCACTATCTTATCATTTACTGCTAGTGTGGTATGATTTTTAGTCACAGATCTTGTTTGTCAAATCTCCTGCATTACATGAATCACATAAATTAAAATTGAACTCAAAACAACAAAATTTGACAAAAAGTCTAGTTAGTGAAAGATTGTGTATTTCAGGCTCTGTTCACACCTGGTGTTAAGATGCGTTTGATCGATCGGATCACAGTTAGACGAGGGAGACACATATCCCTTTACTCCTGGTGTTTTATCCGTCTCTTCTGTCCACTTTTAACACTTCTGTCCTGATTTCTTCGAGGGGAGGATCTATGGGAGGGTAAATGATCTTTCGATCTAATGGATGAAATAAACTAAAGCAATTTACATCTGAACCCAACCGGAGACGACAGAAAAACACACAGAGAGTTTGTTTCTGCTCCGGCCGAATGCTGTGAGTGTGTGTTAGAAATCAGGAATGATGAGAGAACATTGAGTTTGGTACATTTTTAGTCTTCAGTCCTACAGTAACACTATACAGTCGTCAGAGTTTAAATCCCGTCTAATTAACACACTCCCCATTATGTTACACATTATTTCAGTAGATGAAGAGTAAGTGAGTCTTTTGTGGCTGTTCAAACACATTCACTTCTACACAATGAAATCAATCCTGTCGAATGTGTTTTCTTTACCTCTGGAAGTGGTGGAAAGTGATCAAGCTCAAAATGATTCAGATCCGTTTACACCTGTGATTAGAGTCGTCTGTTTGTCATCCGATCGACCAAAATGTGTTATTAATTAAAATATTTATATCTTACAATATAGTGCCTAACAAAACATATTGAACGGTTAATTAATTAATAATAATAGCTTATTAGCTGGATAATTGGACACTGTTGAACAATGTTTTACATGAGTAACTGAACATCATTACATTGATCTTTTTATAACAAATATTCTCTGATCTGATCCATTCAGAAAGCAGCAGAGCAACATGCTGAAGATCTGATTAAACAGCTGCAGCAGGAGATCACTGAGCTGAAGATGGACTCAAAACAGCCGTCATACTTAGAAAATATTCAGCACATTCTAAATATCTTACAGACTTTACAAAAACTTTTTAAAAAAACAAAATCCTAAATGACGAAATACATGACTGCAGCATTTTGCAGTAAAGGAAGAACAAATGCAGACTTATTCATAAAATGATGATTGTATGGTATATTTCAGTCAGAACGCTGCATCTGTAACTGCATGAGAGGATAATAATATATGAGCCGTAAGATTTCCACTGACATGTTGATAGTTTAATTAAACATCACAACTGACATAATATATGGAAAATATCCCATATATCATTGTTTCTTCTGTTTTCCCCTTTTTACTGAATGATTTCTTGACATGTTTCAAAAGATTTGTGATTTTGTACTGCTGTCTTATGATATGTGAATCAAACATTTTCTCTGATTCTGTATTATTACACAATGTTAGGTAAAGAAAAAAAAAAAAAACTACGCCATGTTTTTACCAATAAAATGTTCCCAAATGAACCAAGATTATGTGGAATCATTGTTATCATGAATCAGAAAGTTTGCAGCAGAGCGTTAAAGTCAATCAAATCAAATTTTACCCAAGTTATGCTCTTCACTGGATGAAACTGGGAGGGGAAAGTCGAAACGCTCACTGACTATTACAGTAAATGTATCCTTTACTGCGTCTGTGGAAGAAACAGGTGACTGCGTTCCTTACCTGTCTTCAGTAGACATGGCAACCCGACCACAATAGTAAGAGACAACAGTCCTCAGTTCACTTCTCCTGCGTTCCTGAAAGAGAGGAACATTAAGCACATCTGTGTATCACCCTGCTTCAAATGGAGCTATCGAACGATTTCATAGAGTGCTTAAAAGTACTATTCAATCATGAATCTGCCTTCTGCACCATGGAAAGCAACAGTGACTGACGTCTTACGGATCGGTCGTGTTATACCTCATGCAGTAACAGGTGTTTCCCCCTTCAAATTACTCCATGGAAGGAAAACATGTACTCGGCTCACTGTCCTTACACCTTCATGTCAGCTCATGAACCTGCACATCTGAACCAACGACAGAATCCCATTTAAGCTCACTTCAATCACAAACATACAGTACGTCATTGTTCTTTTCAAAAGGAGCGCATAAAGAAGCCAGTGTATGTACAAAAAGCTTGTCTGAAATCCACCAGTAAGGAAAAAAGTCTGGCCTTACACCTACCTCTTGGATGATGGAGAGAAGTGGCATGCGTCATTTCGTGCAGCCGTGATGGATGTGATGGATAATGAACTGATCACTAATGCTCAGAAACTGATTCCTTCTCATGTTCTGGTGTCCGGAAATTCTGTGCTCAAGAGAGAAACATCAAATACATAAAAGATTATGTTCATTAGATACAGAAACTGACATGTACTTCTACACATACACATGAGTCAATGATGTGACAGGCCATTTTTTTTGTCCAAAGGCCTTAATAATAATAAAAAAACAAAGATATGACATCTAAAGTATGTAAGGTAGTACAACTAGATCTCTTTTATTGAATCCAAAAGATTTTAATTATATTTTTCTACATATAAAGGTATTTTAAAGATTCTGAAGTGTCAAAAGGTCATTCGGTTTAACTGTCCGACTGTTCATTTGTGATTAAAACATCTTAAAATGTAATAAATGTATATATTTTTTTATTCTGGCATGATTTTATAACATCATGTATCAACATAGTGCAAAATGATATTAAAATTATGTGTAGAAGTCGTTGCTTTGTTATGAGAAAGAATGTGCGGAAAAATGAATTTCATTGATGTCATTTGGAGTAACCAATATAAAGAGACCATTTTGGATCAAGTCATGTGATCAGTATCATGTGACAGGATGTGACTTCATTCAGACACCTGCAAACGACCACATGGTCATGAATCAAAGTAACTAACTCTCTCTTAACTATTTTATAAATTCATGTTTTCACTTGTTCATACGCATGTGTTCATTTGGTGCAACCACTATAAAACATGGAAAATGTTGTAATATTTTAAAAACTTGGACTAAATATAAAATGTTTGATTGTCATTTTGTTAGATATCAGCCTGTTAGCATTGTTTGAAAATATCGTCATTCAGTGTAACCAAAAGTGTCAAAACTGAAATTCTGGTTAAACCGAATGACTTTTTGGTCACAAATTTTGTAAAAAATTGACAAAATCAGTGTTAATTGATTATAAAAACCACATAATCTCATTGTTAAAACTTAATAAAACTTCAAAATTAATTATATCTCCATTATGTTTTTTTTTACACTTTTGAAAACCTTATTTGTCAATGACCCGAATACACTGAGGAACTAACAGTGATTCAGTAGTTTGGTTCATATTGCTTATTATTTTAAATGATTTCTTTGCATTCATTCTGCTTAGTGTGTGTCAGACACGTGTGAATTGTGGATATATAACAGATTTGATGCCTTATTTTGATTTCATGCTACTGATACAGGAAGAATTCATTTTAGCAAGAGGGGAATATGTGATGTACTTACATTTATGCTCCACTAGATGGCCCTCTAGTTCCTTACATAGTGTGTGTGTAAAAGAAGAGAAGATGAGAATGCAATAGAGAGAAGTCCCTAAGACTCAGGAATTATTGCATAAATAGTTTTGTGTTAAATCTGAAAGTCTTTGGATTTGTGAATAGCATTTTATACATACAAATGTAAGCCTATTATTATTGAATGAATAAACCATGTATTAATTTAATTTCAATATATATGTATAGGTAACCCTTTCGTGATGATGTGTCCAAAAATGTCTGAGTTTAAAATGTTCAAATGTCACTGTTGGCAACAGTTAACTCAGTGTCAAAATCCTGGTAAAAATCGTGTCACGTGATGTGTTTTTTGGCGGGGTTACTCTGGTAAAATTAGCATTCCAGGGATTAAAATATCACATTATTGGGGTCGCTTCAACCTGCGCACATGAAAAACAACCCATGGCAACACTATTAAAGTAGCTACCCCAATTCTGCGGGAAAACTGCGGACTTGGCAACACTGGATGGCAATACCGGGAAATAAATGTGAGTGGTCACATGACCAAACAACCCAATCATGTTAGACCTGCCCTGAACTCATGTAAACATCTTAAATGTGCATTATAACTGAACATGTGCTTCATAAGAGTTGTTTTTTAATATCACACTAACACGTGATGAAAAATTGTGGTCATAATTGTACCAGTGGGATTTAATGAGTAACTACAGACCAATCTCAAATCTTCCTTTCATAGGCAAGATCATTGAAAAAGTTGTTTTCAATCAGCTGAACAAGTTCTTAAGCTTGAATGGATACTTTGATAACTTTCAATCTGGTTTCCGACCGCATCACAGCACAGAGACAGCACTCATAAAGATAAAAAATGATATTCGCCTTAACACAGATTCAGGTAAATTATCAGTGCTGGTTCTTCTCGACCTCAGTGCTGCGTTTGACACTGTCGATCACAACATTCTTATTGACAGGACGGAAAACTGGGTTGGGCTTTCTGGGATGGTCCTTAAATGGTTCCGGTCATACTTAGAAGAGGTTATTATGTGAGTATCGGTGACCATAAGTCTGAGTGGACATCCATGATATGCTGAGTCCCTCAAGGTTCAATTCTTGCACCCCTCCTGTTCAACCTATATATGATGCCACTGAGCCAAATAATGAGAAAGAACCAAATTGCACATCACAGCTATGCAGATGACACCCAGATTTACCTGGCCCTATCACCTAACGACTACTGCCCCATTGACTCCCTGTGCCAATGCATTGATGAAATTAAAAATTGGATGTGCCTAAACTTCCTTCAGTTAAACAAAGACAAAACTGAAGTCATTGCATTTGGAAACAAAGATGAAGTTCTCAAAGTGAACATGTACCTTCACTCTAGGGGTCAAACAACTAAAAATCAAGTCCGGAATCTTGGTGGGATTTTGGAGTCAGACCTGAGATTCAGTAGCCATGTAAAAACGGTAACTAAATCAGCATATTATCATCTCAAAAAAAAAAGACCATAAGACAGCTGCAGCTCGTACAGAACGCTGCTGCCAGGATTCTGAGCAGAACCAGAAAACATGAACACATCACACCAGTCCTCAGGTCCTTGCACTGGCTTCCAGTTGCATTTAGAATTGATTTTAAAGTTTTGTTACTTGTTTATAAATCACTCAATGGTCTAGGACCTCAATACATTGCAGATATGCTCATAGAGTATAAACCTAACAGATCACTCAGATCATCAGGATTAAGTCATTTAGAAATACCCAGGGTTCACTCAAAGCAAGGAGAGTCTGCTTTTAGCTGTTATGCCAGCCGCAGCTGAACCAGCTTCCAGAAGAGATCAGGTGTGCTCCAACAGTAGCCACATTCAAATCCAAACTCAAAACACATCTTTTTATCTATGCATTTGCTGATTGAGCACTGCGCTATGTCCGAACTGTTTGCATTCTTTTAATTCATTTTCTTGGTTTTATTTCATATTTATTTCAATGCGTTCCATTTTTATTATTATGTATTTGGTTCTTCTTTATGTAAAGCACTTTACATGAATGAAATGTGCTATACAAATAAAATTGCCTTACCTTGCCTAAATGTGTTAATATGATTATTATTATTATGTCCAAATGAATAGAAACATACTTTTTAATACACATTTTAACTGACAGTTGTGTGTTATCTCAAGCGAACGTGACACAGAGCTGGTTTTGTTGAGGCTTACGGTTTGCGCTCAGTGTTTTCTGTGGGATCATTTCAGGTTGTGAACGTTTATTCAAGAGGACTATTGAGAAAAGCCCGTGTCAACAGATCCGTATGTGAAACTAGTCAGCTGTTATTTGCCCGGCAAATCTGACTGACACTCCGTCATATTGCAGAAGGAAGGCTATCGGTTATCCATGAGCTCGAACAATGTGGCGAATCATGAATAAGCAGCGTTTGACAGAGCGCTCGGCTACGGTTACGAGTTTGCTCTTCAGCACTGGATAAATGGAGTAAGACATGTATTGTACACAGTATCAGAGCTCTTTGATTATCGCATTATCCTGTTAATGCTGCTGCCGTTTGGATTGGGTCAGCAGACATGATCTTTTAACTAAGCAAACATCAGACCCGAGCGCTTCATCCAAGTGCCGCCGAACCCCGGAGAGATACTGTAAGAGCTTATCTGCGCAAACACGGCCTGTCTCAATGTGTACACGGGACTCCTTCATCACGGACGACTATTGATGGAGATTATGATAGCAGAGCTCTGGGAATTTATCTGTCCAATGGGACTATTGACTTAAGCTCTCAAACACCAAATCAATCGTCAAGAGCCCCTCTTGTATTTTCTCAAGGCTTTCCTGTAATCTCTCGCTCACACAGTCAAATCTCATAGATGTCCCATCCCTTCTAATGACTCATAATAAATACACAATAACACAACTAATTTAATTTCTGGGTGTTGAATAGCTGGAATGGCTTTATGTGGGATTAGGTCTGTATGACATTAGGGCCTTGTTTTAGTTCACCCAGTTTTAAAGCAAACAAGAGCACTTCAACAGAAGCCCGGATCGCCGCGTGTTGTTTGTAGATGTTCTGTCTGACTGCCTGTCGATGCCAGTGAGGCCCGATAGATGAACGCTTCGATTTATGGGCTTTTTACTGTGCAGAAAGCAGGATTCGACCTGACTGTATTGCTCTTATCAGTTACATCAACTATGTTTCCATTAAAAGTTATTGATTTAACTTGCACACAAAACTGGAATATCGCATAAAACATTTATGAATAAAGCAGTGTTTCCTTCCCAACTGTTCAAGAGAACAAAATCATCACTTCCTGGGAAAATGGCACAAAATATCAATAATAAGCTTTTCTCCTCCATCATAAATGAGTTTGTCTCAGAGCGTCAGACGAAACACAATAAACGCTGTCATGTGATCTTGCATTCTGATGCTGGTGTTTGGGAACACAATCGTGTGAGACGCTTCTGGAGGAGTTAAACTAACCCATTCTCATGACAGACTTTGAATCAGGCGTCTCAGAACCACCAAACCAACATTTGAGATTCTGCAATGCGATTGGTCCACTGGTCCAGTTATCCAATCACAGCCTCTGATGAGGCAAAGTCACATGACTTTATTGAGAAATTTATTCAGTAAATGTGCTTTCAATATTTATCCACCTCAATTGAGCGCATACGTTTTTAAGCAAATATTAGGATTTTTTCCTATCTTGGTGTTTCTGTCCAGCGTTATTTTATGTGATATCCCAAAATGTGCATAAAAACAGGTTGATGGAATAGCTATTATTTCAAGTTAGTGAAACTGCAAATAAGTTATAGCAGAAAGATAAAACTGATAAAATGTAAACCCTGAATGCAATGTAAGCCGCTTTGGTAAATAAATATACACTCTAAAAAATGCTGGGTTAAAAAAAACCCAAGCTGGGTAAAATATGGAAAAACCCAGCAGGTTGGGTTAAAAGGCACCTATTATGCTCTCTTGCATATGATGTAATATAAGTCTCTGGTCTGGTCAAGTTTCAGCTTAAAATACCCCACAAATTTGCCCCTATTTGGGGGTGAGCAAAAACACGCCTTTTACTATATTACTATATTGTTGGCAAAAGAAAAAATCCAAAATTGGTTAAAAAAAATGGCTGGGTGAAAACATCCCAATCCCTGGTTTTGTCCATATTTAACCCAGCAGTTTTTAGAGTGTACATCTAAAAAACGCCGGGTTGTTACGCCTGACCCAGTAACTGGGTAACACAAAAACTACCCAAACGCTGGGTCGTTACGTCTGACCCAGGATCTGGGTAACACAAAAACTACCCTAACGCTGGGTCGTTACGTCTGACCCAGGATCTGGGTAACACAAAAACTACCCTAACGCTGGGTTGTTACGCCTGACCCAGTAACTGGGTAACACAAAAACTACCCAAACGCTGGGTTGTTACGCCTGACCCAGTAACTGGGTAACACAAAAACTACCCAAACGCTGGGTCGTTACGTCTGACCCAGGATCTGGGTAACACAAAAACTACCCAAACGCTGGGTCGTTACGTCTGACCCAGGATCTGGGTAACACAAAAACTACCCTAACGCTGGGTCGTTACGTCTGACCCAGGATCTGGGTAACACAAAAACTACCCAAACGCTGGGTCGTTACGTCTGACCCAGGATCTGGGTAACACAAAAACTACCCAAACGCTGGGTCGTTACGTCTGACCCAGGATCTGGGTAACACAAAAACTACCCAAACGCTGGGTTGTTACGCCTGACCCAGGATCTGGGTAACACAAAAACTACCCAAACGCTCGGTCGTTAAGTCTGACCCAGGATCTGGGTAACACAAAAACTACCCAAACGCTGGGTTGTTACGTCTGACCCAGGATCTGGGTAACACAAAAACTACCCAAACGCTGGGTCGTTACGTCTGACCCAGGATCTGGGTAACACAAAAACTACCCAAACGCTGGGTCGTTACGTCTGACCCAGGATCTGGGTAACACAAAAACTACCCAAACGCTGGGTCGTTACGTCTGACCCAGGATCTGGGTAACACAAAAACTACCCAAACGCTGGGTCGTTACGTCTGACCCAGGATCTGGGTAACACAAAAACTACCCAAACGCTGGGTCGTTACGTCTGACCCAGGATCTGGGTAACACAAAAACTACCCAAACGCTGGGTCGTTACGTCTGACCCAGGATCTGGGTAACACAAAAACTACCCAAACGCTGGGTCGTTACGTCTGACCCAGGATCTGGGTAACACAAAAACTACCCAAACGCTGGGTCGTTACGTCTGACCCAGGATCTGGGTAACACAAAAACTACCCAAACGCTGGGTTGTTACGTCTGACCCAGGATCTGGGTAACACAAAAACTACCCAAACGCTGGGTCGTTACGTCTGACCCAGGATCTGGGTAACACAAAAACTACCCAAACGCTGGGTCGTTACGTCTGACCCAGGATCTGGGTAACACAAAAACTACCCAAACGCTGGGTTGTTACGCCTGACCCAGTAACTGGGTAACACAAAAACTACCCAAACGCTGGGTCGTTACGTCTGACCCAGGATCTGGGTAACACAAAAACTACCCAAACGCTGGGTCGTTACGTCTGACCCAGGATCTGGGTAACACAAAAACTACCCTAACGCTGGGTCGTTACGTCTGACCCAGGATCTGGGTAACACAAAAACTACCCTAACGCTGGGTTGTTACGTCTGACCCAGGATCTGGGTAACACAAAAACTACCCAAACGCTGGGTTGTTAAGTCTGACCCAGGATCTGGGTAACACAAAAACTACCCAAACGCTGGGTCGTTACGTCTGACCCAGGATCTGGGTAACACAAAAACTACCCAAACGCTGGGTTGTTACGTCTGACCCAGGATCTGGGTAACACAAAAACTACCCAAACGCTGGGTCGTTACGTCTGACCCAGGATCTGGGTAACACAAAAACTACCCAAACGCTGGGTCGTTACGTCTGACCCAGGATCTGGGTAACACAAAAACTACCCAAACGCTGGGTCGTTACGTCTGACCCAGGATCTGGGTAACACAAAAACTACCCAAACGCTGGGTCGTTACGTCTGACCCAGGATCTGGGTAACACAAAAACTACCCAAACGCTGGGTCGTTACGTCTGACCCAGGATCTGGGTAACACAAAAACTACCCAAACGCTGGGTTGTTACGCCTGACCCAGTAACTGGGTAACACAAAAACTACCCAAACGCTGGGTCGTTACGTCTGACCCAGGATCTGGGTAACACAAAAACTACCCAAACGCTGGGTCGTTACGTCTGACCCAGGATCTGGGTAACACAAAAACTACCCAAACGCTGGGTCGTTACGTCTGACCCAGGATCTGGGTAACACAAAAACTACCCAAACGCTGGGTTGTTACGCCTGACCCAGTAACTGGGTAACACAAAAACTACCCAAACGCTGGGTCGTTACGTCTGACCCAGGATCTGGGTAACACAAAAACTACCCAAACGCTGGGTTGTTACGCCTGACCCAGTAACTGGGTAACACAAAAACTACCCAAACGCTGGGTCGTTACGTCTGACCCAGGATCTGGGTAACACAAAAACTACCCAAACGCTGGGTCGTTACGTCTGACCCAGGATCTGGGTAACACAAAAACTACCCTAACGCTGGGTTGTTACGTCTGACCCAGGATCTGGGTAACACAAAAACTACCCAAACGCTGGGTCGTTAAGTCTGACCCAGGATCTGGGTAACACAAAAACTACCCAAACGCTGGGTTGTTACGTCTGACCCAGGATCTGGGTAACACAAAAACTACCCAAACGCTGGGTCGTTACGTCTGACCCAGGATCTGGGTAACACAAAAACTACCCAAACGCTGGGTCGTTACGTCTGACCCAGGATCTGGGTAACACAAAAACTACCCAAACGCTGGGTTGTTACGCCTGACCCAGTAACTGGGTAACACAAAAACTACCCAAACGCTGGGTCGTTACGTCTGACCCAGGATCTGGGTAACACAAAAACTACCCAAACGCTGGGTCGTTACGTCTGACCCAGGATCTGGGTAACACAAAAACTACCCTAACGCTGGGTCGTTACGTCTGACCCAGGATCTGGGTAACACAAAAACTACCCAAACGCTGGGTCGTTACGTCTGACCCAGGATCTGGGTAACACAAAAACTACCCAAACGCTGGGTCGTTACGTCTGACCCAGGATCTGGGTAACACAAAAACTACCCAAACGCTGGGTCGTTACGTCTGACCCAGGATCTGGGTAACACAAAAACTACCCAAACGCTGGGTCGTTACGTCTGACCCAGGATCTGGGTAACACAAAAACTACCCTAACGCTGGGTCGTTACGTCTGACCCAGGATCTGGGTAACACAAAAACTACCCTAACGCTGGGTTGTTACGTCTGACCCAGGATCTGGGTAACACAAAAACTACCCAAACGCTGGGTTGTTAAGTCTGACCCAGGATCTGGGTAACACAAAAACTACCCAAACGCTGGGTTGTTATGTCTGACCCAGGATCTGGGTAACACAAAAACTACCCAAACGCTGGGTTGTTACGCCTGACCCAGTAACTGGGTAACACAAAAACTACCCAAACGCTGGGTCGTTACGTCTGACCCAGGATCTGGGTAACACAAAAACTACCCAAACGCTGGGTCATTACGTCTGACCCAGGATCTGGGTAACACAAAAACTACCCAAACGCTGGGTCGTTACGTCTGACCCAGGATCTGGGTAACACAAAAACTACCCAAACGCTGGGTCGTTACGTCTGACCCAGGATCTGGGTAACACAAAAACTACCCAAACGCTGGGTTGTTACGACTGACCCAGTAACTGGGAAACACAAAAACTACCCAAACGCTGGGTCGTTACGTCTGACCCAGGATCTGGGTAACACAAAAACTACCCAAACGCTGGGTCGTTACGTCTGACCCAGGATCTGGGTAACACAAAAACTACCCAAACGCTGGGTCGTTAAGTCTGACCCAGGATCTGGGTAACACAAAAACTACCCTAACGCTGGGTTGTTACGTCTGACCCAGGATCTGGGTAACACAAAAACTACCCAAACGCTGGGTCGTTAAGTCTGACCCAGGATCTGGGTAACACAAAAACTACCCAAACGCTGGGTTGTTACGTCTGACCCAGGATCTGGGTAACACAAAAACTACCCAAACGCTGGGTCGTTACGTCTGACCCAGGATCTGGGTAACACAAAAACTACCCAAACGCTGGGTCGTTACGTCTGACCCAGGATCTGGGTAACACAAAAACTACCCAAACGCTGGGTTGTTACGCCTGACCCAGTAACTGGGTAACACAAAAACTACCCAAACCCTGGGTCGTTACGTCTGACCCAGGATCTGGGTAACACAAAAACTACCCAAACCCTGGGGCCGTACGTCTGACCCAGGATCTGGGTAACACAAAAACTACCCTAACGCTGGGTCGTTACGTCTGACCCAGGATCTGGGTAACACAAAAACTACCCTAACGCTGGGTTGTTACGTCTGACCCAGGATCTGGGTAACACAAAAACTACCCAAACGCTGGGTTGTTAAGTCTGACCCAGGATCTGGGTAACACAAAAACTACCCAAACGCTGGGTTGTTATGTCTGACCCAGGATCTGGGTAACACAAAAACTACCCAAACGCTGGGTTGTTACGTCTGACCCAGGATCTGGGTGACACAAAAACTACCCAAACGCTGGGTCGTTACGTCTGACCCAGGATCTGGGTAACACAAAAACTACCCAAACGCTGGGTCGTTACGTCTGACCCAGGATCTGGGTAACACAAAAACTACCCAAACGCTGGGTCGTTACGTCTGACCCAGGATCTGGGTAACACAAAAACTACCCAAACGCTGGGTTGTTACGCCTGACCCAGTAACTGGGTAACACAAAAACTACCCAAACGCTGGGTCGTTACGTCTGACCCAGGATCTGGGTAACACAAAAACTACCCAAACGCTGGGTTGTTACGCCTGACCCAGTAACTGGGTAACACAAAAACTACCCAAACGCTGGGTCGTTACGTCTGACCCAGGATCTGGGTAACACAAAAACTACCCAAACGCTGGGTCGTTACGTCTGACCCAGGATCTGGGTAACACAAAAACTACCCAAACGCTGGGTCGTTACGTCTGACCCAGGATCTGGGTAACACAAAAACTACCCAAACGCTGGGTTGTTACGCCTGACCCAGTAACTGGGTAACACAAAAACTACCCAAACGCTGGGTCGTTACGTCTGACCCAGGATCTGGGTAACACAAAAACTACCCAAACGCTGGGTCGTTACGTCTGACCCAGGATCTGGGTAACACAAAAACTACCCTAACGCTGGGTTGTTACGTCTGACCCAGGATCTGGGTAACACAAAAACTACCCAAACGCTGGGTCGTTAAGTCTGACCCAGGATCTGGGTAACACAAAAACTACCCAAACGCTGGGTTGTTACGTCTGACCCAGGATCTGGGTAACACAAAAACTACCCAAACGCTGGGTCGTTACGTCTGACCCAGGATCTGGGTAACACAAAAACTACCCAAACGCTGGGTCGTTACGTCTGACCCAGGATCTGGGTAACACAAAAACTACCCAAACGCTGGGTTGTTACGCCTGACCCAGTAACTGGGTAACACAAAAACTACCCAAACGCTGGGTCGTTACGTCTGACCCAGGATCTGGGTAACACAAAAACTACCCAAACGCTGGGTCGTTACGTCTGACCCAGGATCTGGGTAACACAAAAACTACCCTAACGCTGGGTCGTTACGTCTGACCCAGGATCTGGGTAACACAAAAACTACCCAAACGCTGGGTCGTTACGTCTGACCCAGGATCTGGGTAACACAAAAACTACCCAAACGCTGGGTCGTTACGTCTGACCCAGGATCTGGGTAACACAAAAACTACCCTAACGCTGGGTCGTTACGTCTGACCCAGGATCTGGGTAACACAAAAACTACCCTAACGCTGGGTTGTTACGTCTGACCCAGGATCTGGGTAACACAAAAACTACCCAAACGCTGGGTTGTTAAGTCTGACCCAGGATCTGGGTAACACAAAAACTACCCAAACGCTGGGTTGTTATGTCTGACCCAGGATCTGGGTAACACAAAAACTACCCAAACGCTGGGTTGTTACGTCTGACCCAGGATCTGGGTAACACAAAAACTACCCAAACGCTGGGTCGTTACGTCTGACCCAGGATCTGGGTAACACAAAAACTACCCAAACGCTGGGTCGTTACGTCTGACCCAGGATCTGGGTAACACAAAAACTACCCAAACGCTGGGTCGTTACGTCTGACCCAGGATCTGGGTAACACAAAAACTACCCAAACGCTGGGTCGTTACGTCTGACCCAGGATCTGGGTAACACAAAAACTACCCAAACGCTGGGTTGTTACGCCTGACCCAGTAACTGGGTAACACAAAAACTACCCAAACGCTGGGTCGTTACGTCTGACCCAGGATCTGGGTAACACAAAAACTACCCAAACGCTGGGTCGTTACGTCTGACCCAGGATCTGGGTAACACAAAAACTACCCAAACGCTGGGTCGTTAAGTCTGACCCAGGATCTGGGTAACACAAAAACTACCCTAACGCTGGGTTGTTACGTCTGACCCAGGATCTGGGTAACACAAAAACTACCCAAACGCTGGGTCGTTAAGTCTGAACCAGGATCTGGGTAAAACAAAAACTACCCAAACGCTGGGTTGTTACGTCTGACCCAGGATCTGGGTAACACAAAAACTACCCAAACGCTGGGTCGTTACGTCTGACCCAGGATCTGGGTAACACAAAAACTACCCAAACGCTGGGTAGTTACGTCTGACCCAGGATCTGGGTAACACAAAAACTACCCAAACGCTGGGTTGTTACGCCTGACCCAGTAACTGGGTAACACAAAAACTACCCAAACGCTGGGTCGTTACGTCTGACCCAGGATCTGGGTAACACAAAAACTACCCAAACGCTGGGTCGTTACGTCTGACCCAGGATCTGGGTAACACAAAAACTACCCTAACGCTGGGTCGTTACGTCTGACCCAGGATCTGGGTAACACAAAAACTACCCTAACGCTGGGTTGTTACGTCTGACCCAGGATCTGGGTAACACAAAAACTACCCAAACGCTGGGTTGTTAAGTCTGACCCAGGATCTGGGTAACACAAAAACTACCCAAACGCTGGGTTGTTATGTCTGACCCAGGATCTGGGTAACACAAAAACTACCCAAACGCTGGGTTGTTACGTCTGACCCAGGATCTGGGTGACACAAAAACTACCCAAACGCTGGGTCGTTACGTCTGACCCAGGATCTGGGTAACACAAAAACTACCCAAACGCTGGGTCGTTACGTCTGACCCAGGATCTGGGTAACACAAAAACTACCCAAACGCTGGGTCGTTACGTCTGACCCAGGATCTGGGTAACACAAAAACTACCCAAACGCTGGGTTGTTACGCCTGACCCAGTAACTGGGTAACACAAAAACTACCCAAACGCTGGGTCGTTACGTCTGACCCAGTAACTGGGTAACACAAAAACTACCCAAACGCTGGGTCGTTACGTCTGACCCAGGATCTGGGTAACACAAAAACTACCCAAACGCTGGGTCGTTACGTCTGACCCAGGATCTGGGTAACACAAAAACTACCCAAACGCTGGGTCGTTACGTCTGACCCAGGATCTGGGTAACACAAAAACTACCCAAACGCTGGGTTGTTACGCCTGACCCAGTAACTGGGTAACACAAAAACTACCCAAACGCTGGGTCGTTACGTCTGACCCAGGATCTGGGTAACACAAAAACTACCCTAACGCTGGGTTGTTACGTCTGACCCAGGATCTGGGTAACACAAAAACTACCCAAACGCTGGGTCGTTAAGTCTGACCCAGGATCTGGGTAACACAAAAACTACCCAAACGCTGGGTCGTTACGCCTGACCCAGGATCTGGGTAACACAAAAACTACCCAAACGCTGGGTCATTACGTCTGACCCAGGATCTGGGTAACACAAAAACTACCCAAACGCTGGGTCGTTACGTCTGACCCAGGATCTGGGTAACACAAAAACTACCCTAATGCTGGGTCGTTACGTCTGACCCAAGATCTGGGTAACACAAAAACTACCCTAACGCTGGGTTGTTACGTCTGACCCAGGATCTGGGTAACACAAAAACTACCCAAACGCTGGGTTGTTAAGTCTGACCCAGGATCTGGGTAACACAAAAACTACCCAAACGCTGGGTTGTTATGTCTGACCCAGGATCTGGGTAACACAAAAACTACCCAAACGCTGGGTTGTTACGCCTGACCCAGTAACTGGGTAACACAAAAACTACCCAAACGCTGGGTCGTTACGTCTGACCCAGGATCTGGGTAACACAAAAACTACCCAAACGCTGGGTCGTTACGTCTGACCCAGGATCTGGGTAACACAAAAACTACCCAAACGCTGGGTCGTTACGTCTGACCCAGGATCTGGGTAACACAAAAACTACCCAAACGCTGGGTCGTTACGTCTGACCCAGGATCTGGGTAACACAAAAACTACCCAAACGCTGGGTTGTTACGCCTGACCTAGTAACTGGGTAACACAAAAACTACCCAAACGCTGGGTCGTTACGTCTGACCCAGGATCTGGGTAACACAAAAACTACCCAAACGCTGGGTCGTTACGTCTGACCCAGGATCTGGGTAACACAAAAACTACCCAAACGCTGGGTTGTTACGCCTGACCTAGTAACTGGGTAACACAAAAACTACCCAAACGCTGGGTCGTTACGTCTGACCCAGGATCTGGGTAACACAAAAACTACCCAAACGCTGGGTCGTTACGTCTGACCCAGGATCTGGGTAACACAAAAACTACCCAAACGCTGGGTCGTTACGTCTGACCCAGGATCTGGGTAACACAAAAACTACCCTAACGCTGGGTCGTTACGTCTGACCCAGGATCTGGGTAACACAAAAACTACCCTAACGCTGGGTTGTTACGTCTGACCCAGGATCTGGGTAACACAAAAACTACCCAAACGCTGGGTTGTTAAGTCTGACCCAGGATCTGGGTAACACAAAAACTACCCAAACGCTGGGTTGTTATGTCTGACCCAGGATCTGGGTAACACAAAAACTACCCAAACGCTGGGTTGTTACGTCTGACCCAGGATCTGGGTGACACAAAAACTACCCAAACGCTGGGTCGTTACGTCTGACCCAGGATCTGGGTAACACAAAAACTACCCAAACGCTGGGTCGTTACGTCTGACCCAGGATCTGGGTAACACAAAAACTACCCAAACGCTGGGTCGTTACGTCTGACCCAGGATCTGGGTAACACAAAAACTACCCAAACGCTGGGTTGTTACGCCTGACCCAGTAACTGGGTAACACAAAAACTACCCAAACGCTGGGTCGTTACGTCTGACCCAGTAACTGGGTAACACAAAAACTACCCAAACGCTGGGTCGTTACGTCTGACCCAGGATCTGGGTAACACAAAAACTACCCAAACGCTGGGTCGTTACGTCTGACCCAGGATCTGGGTAACACAAAAACTACCCAAACGCTGGGTCGTTACGTCTGACCCAGGATCTGGGTAACACAAAAACTACCCAAACGCTGGGTTGTTACGCCTGACCCAGTAACTGGGTAACACAAAAACTACCCAAACGCTGGGTCGTTACGTCTGACCCAGGATCTGGGTAACACAAAAACTACCCTAACGCTGGGTTGTTACGTCTGACCCAGGATCTGGGTAACACAAAAACTACCCAAACGCTGGGTCGTTAAGTCTGACCCAGGATCTGGGTAACACAAAAACTACCCAAACGCTGGGTCGTTACGCCTGACCCAGGATCTGGGTAACACAAAAACTACCCAAACGCTGGGTCGTTACGTCTGACCCAGGATCTGGGTAACACAAAAACTACCCAAACGCTGGGTCGTTACGTCTGACCCAGGATCTGGGTAACACAAAAACTACCCTAATGCTGGGTCGTTACGTCTGACCCAAGATCTGGGTAACACAAAAACTACCCTAACGCTGGGTTGTTACGTCTGACCCAGGATCTGGGTAACACAAAAACTACCCAAACGCTGGGTTGTTAAGTCTGACCCAGGATCTGGGTAACACAAAAACTACCCAAACGCTGGGTTGTTATGTCTGACCCAGGATCTGGGTAACACAAAAACTACCCAAACGCTGGGTTGTTACGCCTGACCCAGTAACTGGGTAACACAAAAACTACCCAAACGCTGGGTCGTTACGTCTGACCCAGGATCTGGGTAACACAAAAACTACCCAAACGCTGGGTCGTTACGTCTGACCCAGGATCTGGGTAACACAAAAACTACCCAAACGCTGGGTCGTTACGTCTGACCCAGGATCTGGGTAACACAAAAACTACCCAAACGCTGGGTCGTTACGTCTGACCCAGGATCTGGGTAACACAAAAACTACCCAAACGCTGGGTTGTTACGCCTGACCTAGTAACTGGGTAACACAAAAACTACCCAAACGCTGGGTCGTTACGTCTGACCCAGGATCTGGGTAACACAAAAACTACCCAAACGCTGGGTCGTTACGTCTGACCCAGGATCTGGGTAACACAAAAACTACCCAAACGCTGGGTCGTTAAGTCTGACCCAGGATCTGGGTAACACAAAAACTACCCTAACGCTGGGTTGTTACGTCTGACCCAGGATCTGGGTAACACAAAAACTACCCAAACGCTGGGTCGTTAAGTCTGACCCAGGATCTGGGTAACACAAAAACTACCCAAACGCTGGGTTGTTACGTCTGACCCAGGATCTGGGTAACACAAAAACTACCCAAACGCTGGGTCGTTACGTCTGACCCAGGATCTGGGTAACACAAAAACTACCCAAACGCTGGGTCGTTACGTCTGACCCAGGATCTGGGTAACACAAAAACTACCCAAACGCTGGGTTGTTACGCCTGACCCAGGATCTGGGTAACACAAAAACTACCCAAACGCTGGGTTGTTACGCCTGACCCAGTAACTGGGTAACACAAAAACTACCCAAACGCTGGGTCGTTACGTCTGACCCAGGATCTGGGTAACACAAAAACTACCCAAACGCTGGGTCGTTACGTCTGACCCAGGATCTGGGTAACACAAAAACTACCCTAACGCTGGGTCGTTACGTCTGACCCAGGATCTGGGTAACACAAAAACTACCCTAACGCTGGGTTGTTACGTCTGACCCAGGATCTGGGTAACACAAAAACTACCCAAACGCTGGGTTGTTAAGTCTGACCCAGGATCTGGGTAACACAAAAACTACCCAAACGCTGGGTTGTTATGTCTGACCCAGGATCTGGGTAACACAAAAACTACCCAAACGCTGGGTTGTTACGTCTGACCCAGGATCTGGGTGACACAAAAACTACCCAAACGCTGGGTCGTTACGTCTGACCCAGGATCTGGGTAACACAAAAACTACCCAAACGCTGGGTCGTTACGTCTGACCCAGGATCTGGGTAACACAAAAACTACCCAAACGCTGGGTCGTTACGTCTGACCCAGGATCTGGGTAACACAAAAACTACCCAAACGCTGGGTTGTTACGCCTGACCCAGTAACTGGGTAACACAAAAACTACCCAAACGCTGGGTCGTTACGTCTGACCCAGGATCTGGGTAACACAAAAACTACCCAAACGCTGGGTCGTTACGTCTGACCCAGGATCTGGGTAACACAAAAACTACCCAAACGCTGGGTCGTTACGTCTGACCCAGGATCTGGGTAACACAAAAACTACCCAAACGCTGGGTTGTTACGCCTGACCCAGTAACTGGGTAACACAAAAACTACCCAAACGCTGGGTCGTTACGTCTGACCCAGGATCTGGGTAACACAAAAACTACCCAAACGCTGGGTTGTTACGCCTGACCCAGTAACTGGGTAACACAAAAACTACCCAAACGCTGGGTCGTTACGTCTGACCCAGGATCTGGGTAACACAAAAACTACCCAAACGCTGGGTCGTTACGTCTGACCCAGGATCTGGGTAACACAAAAACTACCCTAACGCTGGGTTGTTACGTCTGACCCAGGATCTGGGTAACACAAAAACTACCCAAACGCTGGGTCGTTAAGTCTGACCCAGGATCTGGGTAACACAAAAACTACCCAAACGCTGGGTTGTTACGTCTGACCCAGGATCTGGGTAACACAAAAACTACCCAAACGCTGGGTCGTTACGTCTGACCCAGGATCTGGGTAACACAAAAACTACCCAAACGCTGGGTCGTTACGTCTGACCCAGGATCTGGGTAACACAAAAACTACCCAAACGCTGGGTCGTTACGTCTGACCCAGGATCTGGGTAACACAAAAACTACCCAAACGCTGGGTTGTTACGCCTGACCCAGTAACTGGGTAACACAAAAACTACCCAAACGCTGGGTCGTTACGTCTGACCCAGGATCTGGGTAACACAAAAACTACCCAAACGCTGGGTCGTTACGTCTGACCCAGGATCTGGGTAACACAAAAACTACCCTAACGCTGGGTCGTTACGTCTGACCCAGGATCTGGGTAACACAAAAACTACCCTAACGCTGGGTTGTTACGTCTGACCCAGGATCTGGGTAACACAAAAACTACCCAAACGCTGGGTTGTTAAGTCTGACCCAGGATCTGGGTAACACAAAAACTACCCAAACGCTGGGTTGTTATGTCTGACCCAGGATCTGGGTAACACAAAAACTACCCAAACGCTGGGTTGTTACGTCTGACCCAGGATCTGGGTGACACAAAAACTACCCAAACGCTGGGTCGTTACGTCTGACCCAGGATCTGGGTAACACAAAAACTACCCAAACGCTGGGTCGTTACGTCTGACCCAGGATCTGGGTAACACAAAAACTACCCAAACGCTGGGTCGTTACGTCTGACCCAGGATCTGGGTAACACAAAAACTACCCAAACGCTGGGTTGTTACGCCTGACCCAGTAACTGGGTAACACAAAAACTACCCAAACGCTGGGTCGTTACGTCTGACCCAGGATCTGGGTAACACAAAAACTACCCAAACGCTGGGTCGTTACGTCTGACCCAGGATCTGGGTAACACAAAAACTACCCAAACGCTGGGTTGTTACGTCTGACCCAGGATCTGGGTAACACAAAAACTACCCAAACGCTGGGTTGTTACGCCTGACCCAGTAACTGGGTAACACAAAAACTACCCAAACGCTGGGTCGTTACGTCTGACCCAGGATCTGGGTAACACAAAAACTACCCAAACGCAGGGTAGTTAAGACTGACCCAGTAACTGGGTAACTCAAAAACTAACCAAACGCTGGTCGTTACGTCTGACCCAGGATCTGGGTAACACAAAAACTACCCAGTCGTTACGTCTGACCCAGGATCTGGGCACAAAAACTACCCAAACGCTGGGTTGTTACGTCTGACCCAGGATCTGGGTAACACAAAAACTACCCAAACGCTGGGTTGTTACGCCTGACCCAGTAACTGGGTAACACAAAAACTACCCAAACGCTGGGTCGTTACGTCTGACCCAGGATCTGGGTAACACAAAAACTACCCAAACGCTGGGTCGTTACGTCTGACCCAGGATCTGGGTAACACAAAAACTACCCTAACGCTGGGTTGTTACGTCTGACCCAGGATCTGGGTAACACAAAAACTACCCAAACGCTGGGTCGTTAAGTCTGACCCAGGATCTGGGTAACACAAAAACTACCCAAACGCTGGTTAGATACGTCTGACCCAGGATCTGGGTAACACAAAAACTACCCAAACGCTGGGTCGTTACGTCTGACCCAGGATCTGGGTAACACGGATCTGGGTAACACAAAAACTACCCAAACGCTGGGTCGTTACGTCTGACCCAGGATCTGGGTAACACAAAAACTACCCAAACGCTGGGTCGTTACGTCTGACCCAGGATCTGGGTAACACAAAAACTACCCAAACGCTGGGTCGTTACGCCTGACCCAGTAACTGGGTAACACAAAAACTACCCAAACGCTGGGTCGTTACGTCTGACCCAGGATCTGGGTAACACAAAAACTACCCTAACGCTGGGTCGTTACGCCTGACCCAGGATCTGGGTAACACAAAAACTACCCAAACGCTGGGTCGTTACGTCTGACCCAGGATCTGGGTAACACAAAAACTACCCAAACGCTGGGTCGTTACGTCTGACCCAGGATCTGGGTAACACAAAAACTACCCTAACGCTGGGTCGTTACGTCTGACCCAGGATCTGGGTAACACAAAAACTACCCTAACGCTGGGTTGTTACGTCTGACCCAGGATCTGGGTAACACAAAAACTACCCAAACGCTGGGTTGTTAAGTCTGACCCAGGATCTGGGTAACACAAAAACTACCCAAACGCTGGGTTGTTATGTCTGACCCAGGATCTGGGTAACACAAAAACTACCCAAACGCTGGGTTGTTACGCCTGACCCAGTAACTGGGTAACACAAAAACTACCCAAACGCTGGGTCGTTACGTCTGACCCAGGATCTGGGTAACACAAAAACTACCCAAACGCTGGGTCGTTACGTCTGACCCAGGATCTGGGTAACACAAAAACTACCCAAACGCTGGGTCGTTACGTCTGACCCAGGATCTGGGTAACACAAAAACTACCCAAACGCTGGGTCGTTACGTCTGACCCAGGATCTGGGTAACACAAAAACTACCCAAACGCTGGGTTGTTACGCCTGACCCAGTAACTGGGTAACACAAAAACTACCCAAACGCTGGGTCGTTACGTCTGACCCAGGATCTGGGTAACACAAAAACTACCCAAACGCTGGGTCGTTACGTCTGACCCAGGATCTGGGTAACACAAAAACTACCCAAACGCTGGGTCGTTAAGTCTGACCCAGGATCTGGGTAACACAAAAACTACCCTAACGCTGGGTTGTTACGTCTGACCCAGGATCTGGGTAACACAAAAACTACCCAAACGCTGGGTCGTTAAGTCTGACCCAGGATCTGGGTAACACAAAAACTACCCAAACGCTGGGTTGTTACGTCTGACCCAGGATCTGGGTAACACAAAAACTACCCAAACGCTGGGTCGTTACGTCTGACCCAGGATCTGGGTAACACAAAAACTACCCAAACGCTGGGTCGTTACGTCTGACCCAGGATCTGGGTAACACAAAAACTACCCAAACGCTGGGTTGTTACGCCTGACCCAGTAACTGGGTAACACAAAAACTACCCAAACGCTGGGTCGTTACGTCTGACCCAGGATCTGGGTAACACAAAAACTACCCAAACGCTGGGTCGTTACGTCTGACCCAGGATCTGGGTAACACAAAAACTACCCTAACGCTGGGTCGTTACGTCTGACCCAGGATCTGGGTAACACAAAAACTACCCTAACGCTGGGTTGTTACGTCTGACCCAGGATCTGGGTAACACAAAAACTACCCAAACGCTGGGTTGTTAAGTCTGACCCAGGATCTGGGTAACACAAAAACTACCCAAACGCTGGGTTGTTATGTCTGACCCAGGATCTGGGTAACACAAAAACTACCCAAACGTTGGGTTGTTACGTCTGACCCAGGATCTGGGTGACACAAAAACTACCCAAACGCTGGGTCGTTACGTCTGACCCAGGATCTGGGTAACACAAAAACTACCCAAACGCTGGGTCGTTACGTCTGACCCAGGATCTGGGTAACACAAAAACTACCCAAACGCTGGGTCGTTACGTCTGACCCAGGATCTGGGTAACACAAAAACTACCCAAACGCTGGGTCGTTACGCCTGACCCAGGATCTGGGTAACACAAAAACTACCCAAACGCTGGGTTGTTACGTCTGACCCAGGATCTGGGTAACACAAAAACTACCCAAACGCTGGGTCGTTAAGACTGACCCAGGATCTGGGTAAAACAAAAACTACCCAAACGCTGGGTCGTTACGTCTGACCCAGGATCTGGGTAACACAAAAACTACCCAAACGCTGGGTCGTTACGTCTGACCCAGGATCTGGGTAACACAAAAACTACCCAAACGCTGGGTCGTTACGTCTGACCCAGGATCTGGGTAACACAAAAACTACCCAAACGCTGGGTTGTTACGCCTGACCCAGTAACTGGGTAACACAAAAACTACCCAAACGCTGGGTCGTTACGTCTGACCCAGGATCTGGGTAACACAAAAACTACCCAAACGCTGGGTCGTTACGTCTGACCCAGGATCTGGGTAACACAAAAACTACCCAAACGCTGGGTCGTTACGTCTGACCCAGGATCTGGGTAACACAAAAACTACCCAAACGCTGGGTCGTTACGTCTGACCCAGGATCTGGGTAACACAAAAACTACCCAAACGCTGGGTTGTTACGTCTGACCAGGATCTGGGTAACACAAAACTACCCAAACGCTGGGTTGTTACGTCTGACCCAGGATCTGGGTAACACAAAAACTACCCAAACGCTGGGTCGTTACGTCTGACCCAGGATCTGGGTAACACAAAAACTACCCAAACGCTGGGTCGTTACGTCTGACCCAGGATCTGGGTAACACAAAAACTACCCAAACGCTGGGTTGTTACGTCTGACCCAGGATCTGAGTAACACAAAAACTACCCAAACGCTGGGTCGCCACGCCAGACCCAGGATCTGGGTAACACAAAAACTACCCAAACGCTGGGTTGTTACGCCTGACCCAGGATCTGGGTAACACAAAAACTACCCAAACGCTGGGTCGTTACGTCTGACCCAGGATCTGGGTAACACAAGATCACACCAAACGCATGCAGTGAACGTCTCACCCAGGAACTGGGAAACACAAACACTACCCACACGCTGGGTCGTTACGTCTGACCCAGGATCTGGTTAACACACCAACTACCCAATCGCTGGGTCGTTACGTCTGACCCAGGATCTGGGTAACACAAAAACTACCCAAACGCTGGGTTGTTACGCCTGACCCAGGATCTGAGTAACACAAAAACTACCCAAACGCTGGGTCGCCACGCCCGACCCAGGATCTGGGTAACACAAAAACTATCCAAACGCTGGGTTGTTACGTCTGACCCAGGATCTGGGTAACACAAAAACTACCCAAACGCTGGGTCGTTACGTCTGACCCAGGATCTGGGTAACACAAAAACTACCCAAACGCTGGGTTGTTACGTCTGACCCAGGATCTGCA